>NC_083768.1:43531310-43831310 GCF_963514075.1 Conger conger | reverse complement strand
TCGATACCTTGCTTTCACTGGACACTGGAACGACTCCATTATTTCAGGAAATTGTTGAACTTAATAGCAGAGACCTGGTCACAAAAAAGCCTCGGAAAAAAATAGGCTTAAAAAAGGGCAGGAAGAGGAGAAAGACCTGGTGGGATGATAGGGGAAAAGCAAAGCGATTACTTGGTGCTACACTGGGCACTGCACTGGAGACTCAAAAATTGAGAGATCTAGAAGTAGGTAAAGAAAAGGACATAGCTCATGTATGCAGCCAACTTGATGATGTTTTACCAAACTCCTGCAGTTCAGTGGGAGACACAGGTACAATTGATGAACTTCTGCCACAAAAGCCTGAAAAAGAAACCAAGAAAGAGACAACTATGTTGCTTTCTCAGGTTAAATCAGCTGTTCTTCCAAGGGAACAGCAGAGCATTACAGAAGACCACATAAAACAGGGGGAACTAGTGGAGATCAAGCCAATTCAAGGTCTGGAAGCAGACCCACAACTTACTGTAGGCCTTCTTGGACATATGCAGGGGACATGTAAAAAGAGTAAGCTTCAGAACCTGAGTGTTATAACAGAACCAAGGGTACTGAGAGACAGAACCCCAGGAAGGATCAAACAAGGTGCTTACAGGGCCAAAGTGAGGCCTGTGGAAATATCCCAATCTGACTGTGGAGTCTCACATACAACTCTGGAATCCAAAATGGAGGGAGCTCCCAAGCTGGAAGTCATTTCAACAGAATCTGAATCCTCAGCTTGGAGGAAAGACCCCAAAGAGGTACGGACTACAAAAAATGATTTTTCTAATACCTTGGAAAATCATTCTGATAAGGCTGGCTCGCAGGTGTTTGCCAAAATGGAGGAACAGTCTATCTTAATCAAAGATGTTCAAAGAGATAAATTACATATTGAAATGAAAGACACACTCTTGCCTGAGGCATGTTCCTCAAAGTCCTCCTCTGTAGTTTCACAAGACATTTTAATTCCTCAACAAAGTGGGTGTGAAACCTTTGGCATGGTCACACGTGTTATTAAGGGAGCACAGAGAAACATAAAGAAAAGGAAAACGGTAAAAGCAGCAATGATAAAGCCAACATCAAACCTGGGAGAACCCAGGAAAGAAAAGGATATACTTGCCATACTTCAGACTAATGGGGCTGTTACAAAAGTAAAAAGGAAACGTGGTCGGCCTTACAAGAAAATTACCCTGAAGAAAATGGCAAAACAGTTGGCATTCATTGAGGAACAAAGGTTAAAAGGCAGCAAAGAAGTAGCAGCTGTTAATCAAATTAATAATCATAGCAGACCTCAGGAAATTTCTTCCCAGGAAGTGCAAGCATGCAAACAAAGAAAAACTGGTAAAAAGGACAAACTAGCAAGCCCTCCAACTCCAGTAGTGCACGCAAGAAGGTCCAGTCGAACATGCAAAGTCACGACTGACAACTCTTTTAATAAAATTAAAGACCACTCTGAAAATAACCAAAATTTTACTTCAACATATGTCAGTGATACCCTTCTATATTTTCCAGGGAAGGGGGTTAAACAAGAAATTATTCAGTCAGTAGAGACTGAGAAATCTTTAGAAACCGTTATTCAGTTTGCCTCAGTGAACACTGTACCTTCAGAAGAACAAAACCACTCACATGAACATTCCAATATAAAAGCCCCAGAACCCAGCACACTGCTGAATTACGAAGAAGACTCCAAGTTACACGAGGATACGACAGCATTCACTACCTCAATTTCATTAGACACAGGAATTACTCAATCATTTCAGGAAATTGATGAACTTAATAGCATAGACCTGGTCACAAAAAAGCCTCGGAAAACCATTGGCTCAAAAAAGAATGGCAAGAAGAGGAGAAGGACCTGGTGGGATGATAGGGGAAAAGCAAAGGGATTACAAAATGCTACAAGTGGCACTGTGCTGAAGACATATCAAGACAAAGGGAGATTGCAACCTGCTTTAGGGGAGAAAATGCCAGATGAAGAAAACTATAATTCAGATACCAAGTTATTGATTCATGGACAAAGAATACATGAAAAATATTCAGATTCTGACATAACTGAGGCACAATTATGTGATTTCCATTCAGAAAAGGCAGACGGGGAAATAGATATGGGTCAAAGCCCATTAGCTAATGGTGAAAATGATGTTCAACATGCTCCTGAGGACCTGGAAGCCACAATTAATACGAACTGCAAGAGCCAAGAAACAAACAGTCTAGAAGAAGGTAAAGAACAGGACATTGCTTGTGTATATAGCCAACATTCTGAAGTTTTACCAAACTCCTGCAGTTCAGTGGGAGACACAGGAACAATTAATGCAATTCTGCCAGAAAAATCAGAAAAAGAAGCCAAAGAAGAGATAACTATATTGCTTTCTCAGGATGAATCAGCTGTTCTTTCAAGGAAACAACAGAACACAACAGAATATAACCTAAATTTGACTTCTTCAAAATATGTCAGTGATATCCTTCCATCTTTTTCTGGGATGGAGGATAAACAGGAAATTATTGGGTCAGTAGGGACTGAGACAGAGAACATTTCAGAAACCATTATTAATTTTGCCTCAGTGAATACTGCACATTCAGAAGTACAAAGCCTCTCACAAGAACATTCAAATATAAAAAACCCAGAATCTAGCACTGTACTGAATTTACTAGAAGACGCTGAGGTACATGAGGATACCACAACATTCAATACCTCACTTTCATTGGACACTGGAAAGGCTATGTCACTTCTGGAAATTGTTGAACTTAATAGTATAAAATTGGTCACAAAAAAGCCTCGGAAGACCATAGGCTCACGAAAGAGAGGCAAGAAAAGGAAAAGGACCTGGTGGGATGAAAGAGGAAAAGCAAATAAATTACTCAAGGCTACACGAGGCACTGTGCTGAAGACATCTCAAGATGAAGGGAGATTGCAACCTGCTTTAGAGGGGAAAATTCCAGATGAACAAAACTATAATTCATGTACCAAGTTATTGATTTGTGGACAAAGAATACATGAACAATATTCAGATTCTGACATAAGTGAGGCACAATTAGATGACTTCCATTCAGAAAAGACAGAGTGGAAAATATCTGTAGGTCAAGGCCCATTAGCAGATGGTGAAAATGATGTTCAGCATACTCATGAAGACCTGGAAGCCACAACTAAGATGAACTGTAACAACCAAGAATCGATGGATCTAGAAATAGGTAAAGAACAGGACAGCCAACATTCTGAAGTTTTACCAAACTCCTGCAGTTCAGTGGGAGACACAGGAACAATTAATGCAATTCTGCCAGAAAAATCAGAAAAAGAAGCCAAAGAAGAGACCATTACATTACTTTCTCAGGTGGAATCAGCTGTTCTTTCAAGGGAACAAGTGAATACTACAGAATATAACCTAAATTTAACTTCTCCAACATATGTCAGTGATATCCTTCTGTCTTTTCCTCAGATGGAGGACAAGCAAGAAATTATTGGGTCTGCAGAGACTGAGAGAACTTCAGAAACCTTTGTTCATTTTGACTCTGCGAACATGCCTCCTCCAGAAGTACAAAGTCTCTCACAAGAACATTCCAATATAAAAACTACGTCTTTGCAGGAAATTATTGAGCTTAATAGCATAAAATTGGTCACAAAAAAGCCTCGGAAAACTATAGGTTCACGAAAGAGAGGCAAGAAGAGGAAACGGACCTGGTGGGATGAAAGAGGCAAAGCGAATAAATTACTCAAGGCTACACTTGGTAGTGTGCTGAAGAAATCTCAATATGAAGGAAGATTGCAGCCTGCTTTAGAGGAGAAAATTCCAGATGCACAGCTGTGTAATTCAGATACCGAATTATTGATTCTTGGACAAGGAATACATGACAGATATTCAGAATCTGAGGTAAGTGGGGCACAGTTATATGATTTTCATTCAAAAAAGACAGACTGGGAAATATCTGTGGGTGAAGGACCATTAGCTAATCATGAAACTGATATTGAACATGCTTCTGACGACCTGGAAGCCACAACTAAGATGAACTGCAAGAGCCAAGAATCAAAGGATCTAGAAGTGGTTAAAGAACAGGACATGGGTCAAAACTCCTGCAGTACAGTGGAAGACACAGGAACAAATGAAGTTCTATCACAGAAGCCTGAAAAAGAAACCAAAGAAGAGCCAAGTACATTGCTTTCTCAGGTTGAATCAGCTGTTCATTCAAGGGAACAACAGAACCGTACAGAAGACGAAGTACAAGGGGCTAAACTAGAAATGATCAAGCCAACTGAGGGTCTGGAAGCAGACCCACAACATAATATAGGCCCTATTGGACATATGCGGGGGACATGTAAGAAGACGAAGCGGCAAAAAAAGAGTTATATAAGAGAACCAAGGGTACTGAGAGACAGGACCCGAGATAGGACCAAACAAGATGCTTGTGGGACCAACATGACACTTGTGGAAATGTCCCAATCCAGCTGTGAAGTCCCACATACAAGTCTGGAATCCATAAAGGATGGAGTGGCTGGCAAACTGGAAATTGAAGTAATTTCAACACAATCTAAATCCTCAGCACAGGGGAAAGCCCCAGAACAGAAGCTGAGTGCAAAAAAATATTCTTCCGAGGCCTTGTTAAATCATTCTCATATGGAGGACTTGCAGGTGTTTGGCAAAGTGGAGGAACAGTCTACCTTAATCAAAGATGGTCAAAGAAGTGAATTGGGTATAGCCAATAGTGAAAATGATCTTCAACATGCTTCTAAGGACCTGGAAGCCACAACTATGATGAGCTGTAAGAGCCATGGATCGAAGGATGTAGAAGTGGGTAAAGAACAGGACATTGCTCATGTATATAGCCACAATGTTGAAGTTTTACGAAACTCCCGCAGTACAGTGGAAGACACAGGGACAAATGAAGTTCTATCTCAAAAGCCTGAAAAAGAAACCAAAGAAAAGCCAACTACATTGCTTTGTCAGCTTGAATCAGCCATTCATTCAAGGGAACAACAGAACACTACAGAAGACCAAGTACAAATGGCTAAACTAGACCCACAAACTACTCTAGGCCCTCTTGGACATATGCAGGGGACATGTAAGACGACTAAACGGCAGAAGAAGAGTGATATAAGAGAACCAAGGGTACTGCGAGACAGGACCCGAGATAGGATCAAACAAGATGCTTGTGGGACCAACATGACACTTGTGGAAATGTCCCAATCCAGCTGTGAAGTCCCACATACAAGTCTGGAATCCATAAAGGATGGAGTGGCTGGCAAACTGGAAATTGCAGTAATTTCAACACAATCTAAATCCTCAGCACAGGGGAAAGCCCCAGAACAGAAGCTGAGTGCAAAAAAATATTCTTCCGAGGCCTTGTTAAATCATTCTCATATGGAGGACTTGCAGGTGTTTGGCAAAGTGGAGGAACAGTCTACCTTAATCAAAGATGGTCAAAGAAGTGAATTGGGTACAGCCAATAGTGAAAATGATCTTCAACATGCTTCTGAGGACCTGGAAGCCACAACTATGATGAGCTGTAAGAGCCATGGATCGAAGGATGTAGAAGTGGGTAAAGAACAGGACATTGCTCATGTATATAGCCACAATGTTGAAGTTTTACGAAACTCCCGCAGTACAGTGGAAGACACAGGGACAAATGAAGTTCTATCTCAAAAGCCTGAAAAAGAAACCAAAGAAAAGCCAACTACATTGCTTTGTCAGCTTGAATCAGCTGTTCATTCAAGGGAACAACAGAACACTACAGAAGACCAAGTACAAATGGCTAAACTAGACCCACAAACTACTCTAGGCCCTCTTGGACATATGCAGGGGACATGTAAGACGACTAAACGGCAGAAGAAGAGTGATATAAGAGAACCAAGGGTACTGCGAGACAGGACCCGAGATAGGATCAAACAAGATGCTTGTGGGACCAACATGACACTTGTGGAAATGTCCCAATCCAGCTGTGAAGTCCCACATACAAGTCTGGAATCCATAAAGGATGGAGTGGCTGGCAAACTGGAAATTGCAGTAATTTCAACACAATCTAAATCCTCAGCACAGGGGAAAGCCCCAGAACAGAAGCTGAGTGCAAAAAAATATTCTTCCGAGGCCTTGTTAAATCATTCTCATATGGAGGACTTGCAGGTGTTTGGCAAAGTGGAGGAACAGTCTACCTTAATCAAAGATGGTCAAAGAAGTGAATTGGGTATAGCCAATAGTGAAAATGATCTTCAACATGCTTCTGAGGAAGACCTTGAAGCCACAACTATGATGAGCTGTAAGAGCCATGGATCGAAGGATGTAGAAGTGGGTAAAGAACAGGACATTGCTCATGTATATAACCACAATGCTGAAGTTTTACCAAACTCCCGCAGTACAGTGGAAGACACAGGAACAAATGAAGTTCTATCACAAAAGCCTGAAAAAGAAACCAAAGACGAGCCAACTACATTGCTTTGTCAGCTTGAATCAACTGTTCATTCAAGGGAACAGCAGAACACTACAGAAGACCAAGTAAAAGAGGGGAAACTAGAAAAGATCAAGCCAATTGAGGATCTAGAAGCAGACCCCCAACCTAGTAAGAGGCGGAAACTGAGTGTTACAACAGAACCAAGGGTACTGAGAGACAGAACCCGAGGAAGGATCAAAGAAGATGCTCATGGGGCCAACTTGACACTCGTGGAAATATCCCAATCCAATTGTGAAGTCTCACATACAAGTCTGGAATCCACAGAGGAAGAAGCTGGCAAACTCAAAATAGTAATTTCAAAGGATTCTGAAGATTATTCTTCTGAGGCCTTGTTAAATCATTCTGATATGGAGGACTCGCGGTTTTTTGCAGAAGTGGAGGAACAGTCTGTCTTAATTAAACATGTTCAAAGAGTTAAATCGAAGATGGAAATGGAAGTCACACCTTTGTCTGAGGCATGCTCCTCGCAGTCTTCATTTTCCAAACTTGTAGTTTCAGAAGACCAACAGATAGGAGATGAGGAACAGCTTGAAGATGCTGATAATGGTAACAGAAACAACCAGGACAACCAAGAGAGAGATACTGTAGAGAAGGTGACAGATGATTCAAACCTAACTGCTAATCCCTCAGAAATACTGGTGTCTGCTTGCCTCCCTAAGAAAGATAAATGTCCGGCAAAGTGCCATTTCTGTGGACGCTCTTTTCGTCATATCACAGCCTACATCATCCATCGCCGCATCCACACAGGTGAGAAGCCTTACAGTTGCCAGGAGTGTGGCAAGACCTTTGCTCAGCTGTCTCACCTTAATGTCCATAAAAAGGTCCATAAGCTACCCGGACAGTTTCAGTGCCCGCTTTGCACCAGCAGGTTCTCCCTCAGAGATAAACTGCTTTCCCATTTTCTGACACACACTAATTACCTAAATCGGAATAATTTGGTTGGGGAATCTACTAATGATAGTGCGCAAATTAAGGCCAAAATCAATGCCCGTATTTCAAGTTCATCCTTTTCTTTGCAAGATGGGAAACCTTTCAAATGCATAAACTGTGAGAAACAATTTCGCTACAGTGTTACCCTGAAAAGGCACACATGCGTCCAAAGAGGTGATAAGCACTTTTCTTGTAAAGTCTGTGATCAAGCTTTCAATAAAGTCTCTAAACTTAGTGATCATGAGAAAATACACTGGCCAGTTAAGCCCTTTGCCTGTAGTGTGTGTGGGAAAGCGTTTAGTCAGCTTGGTGCGCTGAAAACTCACTCGCGTACACACACAGGAGAGAAGCCTTTCACCTGTGCCCATTGTGGTGATGCCTTCCTCCAGCTTACATCCCTGCGTACACACCAGGCATCCAAACTTTGTCTGTCCAAAGGAATGGGTGAAGATGGAAACAATGGTTGTATGGAGGATTTTGTGGAATGTCTAGAGGGGCAAGAAACCCCTACGGAGTTGTTTAAATGTCAGGTCTGCAGCAAGAGCTATGATATACAATCTGAGTACAACCTGCACCTGCTAACGCACACTGATGTTCAGACTTCTGTTTGTGGGAAGCAGCTCAACAACAGTTCTGATCACAATGCCCATCTGCAAATTTGCTGCAGATTCAATGGAACGGAATCACAAAACACATCCCTTTCTGACGTTTATGACACTTCTCAACTTCAACATAATCAGCCTGCTCAGTCCCCTGACTATCTGCGAACACTACCCCTGAACAATCAACAATCAAAGTGTACAGGTCCCTCTGTAAACACCATACATGGTTCAGTTACTCAACCAGAGAACAGCAGCACAGTTGCAGATCAGCTGAAAATTTGTGAGTCCTCATCCACTGACTCCAGGTTGGTTAGTACCTCCACTAATGGTGGGTCCATTGGGTCATGCTGTGAACTCTTCAAAAGCCCTAAAAGGATTCAAGCCCACTTGCTGAGCTCTACCTCCCATTACAGTTACACATGTGGGCGCTGTGGCAAGGCTTTGACAAACTGGAATAAGTACTGGCTGCACCAGCGAGTGCACTGTCAAAAACCTGGTGGCTTCTGTTGCCCTCAATGCAGTCAGAACTTTCGCTTTCATGGACTGTACAAGGAGCACATGCTAGAGCATGCAAAGCAGAACCCTTACGCTTGTCCTGTTTGTCCCATTGCCTTTGCTGACAAAGAAAGCTTGATGGACCACCAGGGCAAGGAGCACAAGGTCTGCGATACTCATAAGTGCCGTACCTGTGGAAGGCGTTTCATTCATCTCAGAAACCTGGAACGACACAGTCTCCGACACAGAGGTGCCCACCCGCGCAGGCACTCCCTTGGCAACCGCTCTGGTGTTCTTCAATGTCTGTTAACTACGGACTCGCATTGCCACCCACTACCTGATGTGCCAGCTGAAGCCGTTTCACTCCACAGATGTGGGGAATGCGATGCCAACTTCACGACTTTGGACATGCTTGCCATTCATCAACTCTGCCACTCCACTGGAGACAGGAATCCCCAAGATGGAGAAATTGTGGCAGGTTCCCTTGCACCAGAACACCAACTACAAGCTCGGTCCACACCCTCACCCACACCTGTGCTATCCTCATCACCACTGGTTTCCCCTGTTGAATATGAGAGCTTGTATGCCTATCAACACCCTGAGGATCTCTATGTTTACCGCACCCCCTCTACCTCGTTTCCACCACCAGTTCTTCCGTACATCACCAATGTGTTCTGTTACCGTGGCCCCTCCCAAATGAACACAAGCAACACTAAACCTCCTGCACTTTTAAACACTTCCGATTCCAACAGGCTTCCTGTGAACAAGAAGCATGTCCTTTCTGACCACCTCTACGCTGCTCCTCCTCGGGCATGCCTAGCTCCGTCCTCGTCAGATTCCCCTTCTGCCTCGCTTTCAGCACCTCAAGGGAAGCACCCACCTGCACCACGCATGAGCAAACCCCTTCAACTGTCCTCCAGTAGCCTGTCCCTACAGAGTTCCTGGGCTCAGGCTTCTCCCAATGCTCAGATTAACAGGATTCAGTTCAGAAGCAATGGGGATTCATGGGTCGATTTCTCGAGTCTCCCTTTATCCTATGTCAAACTTAAGAACAAAGTGGAGACACAGGATAGTTTGGAATGTGCAGAGTGTGGGACGCAATTTGGAGCCGTGTCGGAATTGTACGAACATTATATCCAACACGCCAGAGGAGAGGTGTGAGATTATACAGAACAAGAAAATGAAAAACAAAAACAATTTTGTTTAGAATTTTTTTTTTTTTTTTTTGAGCCATTACATTGTGACAGTCTGCCAGTTCTCTATATTCAGCAGAAGGTAAATAATGCACACAAAGAATACCTTGGTGAATGTGACTACTTTTTTGGCTGTATTGTGAAATACATTTATGTCTGATATGTTTTTTTTCCACATTACAGGCTAATGTAGGTGTTTGAGTTTGCATAATAAGTGAGTATGGTTATAGACTTGTCTGTCAACTACAAAGCTTTTGTTTCAATCTTGCTTCAGCACATGTTTCTAAGTCCCTTTAAATATAATGAAACAAATTCAGTTGTATTGGTATTTCTATAACTTTCTGACAGTATTTGTATCATTGACTGTTAATGGTTGGGGAACTGTCTGCTGTCCTTTAAAAATTCTGTTTGCTTCAATAGTATTAAAAATAACTGTAGTTCTCATGTAAATTGATTTTTCTGAGTGTACATTTTCTTAATAGTGAGTGTAAAATCCTCTGCATGGGGTTACTGTTATTCCCTGAAAATGTTGAAGAATATTTTGTTCTGTTTTGAATAGATGGGAGCCAGATTTGTATCCCCCGTCAGTGTCACGTTTTTCCCAGATCAGATTCATGAATGTTGAGCATAATACATACCTCAGTACTTCTATACTTTATTTTATAGTTGTTTTTTTATCTTTATCAAAGGTGTGAATATATATTTTTAGTGCTTTTTATATAAAAAATTGTTTTCTTTGATACCGTTTTCAAAAAGCTACAGTAAGTGTGTAGAGGTACATAAAAATTATTTTAGGCTATATGTCACATCCTTAATACATTTAATATTAGATGCTTAAAAAGGGATGTCTGTAAATCTTGTAAGGTGAAGTATAGGTCATGGTTAAAACAAGTATATAGCTATGGAACAAAGGTTTCAGCCATTGTTCAGAAAATGGGAATGTCATTATTTCAGGAAATAATACTGTATATACATGCATAGTTCATGTTTGCAAAATGTGTTCAGAAAAGCGTACACATTAGAGAAAAATACCTGTTCTGGAATGTATAACCTTCGGTTGTGATTTGTTTTTCCATGTTACTGTCATTTGTTTGCAATGTTACTTGTATTGTTACTTGTAATGTTAATTTTTTTTGTGTTTTGTAAAAACACAAGTTGACATCTGTAGATGAATAAACAATTCAGAATCCTCAAATGTGCTATATATATATATTTTTAGATATGCTATAGTGTTCAGCATGGCTACTTCAAGTAAACACATTCAAGTAATGTGTATTCAGATCTAAATCTAAAATGGTTGTCCTACTGGGATTAGTTCACACTTCTGTAATTAAAAGTTTGATAGCGGAAAAGGCCCAGATTCAGTTGCACGAAAACTAATGAGAAAAGTCTTGGAGATAATGCCAAAGGGTTTCAAAAATTGTGTTATTTATTCCCATCTGCCGCTTCAACACTTGGGCAGAATAGATGTTCTGGAACATGAATTCCAAAACATTACTTACCTCCAAGAAGAAAAACCATTGGTCCAAAAGCAATTTCCTCACGATGAGCTGAAAATGCAAGCCAGGTTTGCTTTACACAGCTTTGCACTACTTTGTCTTCCTTTGAAGGAGTGCAGAAATGTGAGCATCTACATAGCTGGCACAGTCACATGTGTAGATGGGGATGTGATAAAAAAAGATCTTCCACAGACTTCTTTCACAAAGGGTGTGCAGAAACTCAACTCTTTCAGCCAAATATTGAAAGCATAGTGATTCAAAATACACACTTGAGCACACATGAACCTTCAGCTATTGCATCCCAAAATGTCAGTTTGTGAGGTAAATGACAATGCCAGACGGTAATTAAAAGTTGGTGAAGATTAATTATGATTGAAGATGTAGCTTCACCAATCAACCAAGTAACATTTTACACTGGGCTGAATATCAGCAGTGAATTGGGGAGTTTAAATCTGAGGGGAAATAACATCCGGAGATTATAACCAATTTATAAAAAGTTCTTTATTGATAGAGGAAAAATTATTGAAAGCATAACATTGACGCTATTTCTTTTTTTTTTAATAACTTTAAAAATATATATTTGGTTATATGATTATACATATCTTATAAATTTGTAAATTAATTATAAAGGGAAGAAAAATATACAAATAAATAAAAATAAATAAAAGATAATACCTAGTAATTCATAATAGGAATACCTAATCATTCATAAAAACATTTTACATTGTATAAACATTTGTTACAGTGCTGTTTTATAGAATTCAGATAAGATTCAAGGTTAAAAATGTAAAAATTTGGTTTCGAAAATATACATTTATGAATATAACATTTCCCAATAAAATCATTTGACAAACCAAATGTTCAAGGGACTTTTGTGGACAAAGTAAATATCTTTACAGGTCAGTGAAAAATTATGTGGAGCATTTCTGTAGAAGTAAGATATGAACTATTAACATTGGCATGGTGCACTTACTACTTAATTCGTTGTCGATGCAATCCAACAATTTCGTCCTTGTCACGTGACGTGGGTAGTAACAACTTCACTGCGTCGGATGCGCTGAATGGTAAGCTGCATTTTCCCGTATTTCCGTGCTCCCATATCGTTAAATTGCAACAACTTACATTCTTGACAGAAAGCAGTGGTGCAGGCGCGATATAAAACAGCACAATAACCTGGAAGAACTGTTTGTGCAGTCATTTTCTATTTCTAATGTGAAAATGTGCCCTCATTTAGCATGTAACGTTAGCCGGCTACTTGTCTCCTTTTGTCAAACCCACCGTTTACTATAAGATAGCTAACTACCGTAGATGAAGTTTCAATGCAAACTTATAACACTGGTTTCTGCATTAGGCCTTTTAAAATACTTTTATAATTTTTAATTATAAAAGTAATTTATAACAGTACTGCATTGCTGAGCATTTGGCGCTAATTTAGCTAACGTTACATGCTTGCGGCCAATAGATGCAGATGGATAGCTGGTTAAAAAGAACCGCGAGGCCTACATTGAGTTGGAGCCTGGGGTTGTTTGATTTCGGAGATTGTGCAAAGTCGACTGCCACGGCATTCTGGAATGCTATGAAAAATTTGTTAGGATCGTGCAAATGTTGTACCGTACGTTTTTTCCCCCAAAATAATTTTGACTACTCATTTCCATTGGCTGTAGCATTATTAACTTGTTTAAGAAGCGATCATTTTAGTTTTGTCAGCATATATGTGCTTAAATTCCAAGTGTAACCCGAGGCGTCCGAATTATAAACTTATACAGCACGGCTAGAACTTGCCTTTATGTTTGTAGAGAAAATATAAAAACGTGTTCTATCAAACTGAGCTCACACTCAGGATAGGAGCATCACCAACCTAACACCGGAAGTCTTATTGTGGCTTATTGTCACTGGTTTCACGGAGCTTTACAGCTTTTACGCGGTAGCGCCGAGGTGGTTAGTGTTATTTACTCTTGTTGGAGTAATGCCGCTGCTGCGCGTTCAAATGACAATAACGAAGTGTGCACAACGCTTTTGAAAAAGGCTTTATTATTGCCAACAACCGGTCACTTCGTCAAGGCAGCACGGAAAATGATTTGCAATTCTCTATACAGGGAAAAACGCAGGATTACATTAATGCAAGTTGCATGTTCCTCTGGCACTGAAGTGGTGAGCGTCTGTGTGTGTGCAACTGCGCATTCACAATGTCGGTGGAACTGGACATGAGGGAGGTGAAGCAGGTGGTAGTCGGGGAGGAGATTGAGACCCCCTTGGACCTGGCCTCCAAAAACACTGAAGATGCCCGTGAGGTTTTCGTCAAGGAGGAACCCACTGCACCGATGCATATGCCGTCCTGTGAGTAACCCTGCTTATGTTATTATTTAGTGTTAGGATTAGTATTGCTTATTTTTATAGCGGTCCTTCTGTCCGTCTGAAAAAAGATACTAATTAGCCTGACATCTTTTCATTTTCACACAGAGATGTGCACACACACAATCATTTAGTAGTCTTGCATGTACAGTACCATTGAACATGTACATATAGTAGTCTTGTATGTTGATCTGTGCCAGATTTTACCATTCTTGCTGATATTAAAACATTACCAGGAAAAATGATTTTGAAGAATCTGTCAATATTTTCAAATCAGATCAAATCACATTTATTTGTAAAGCACATTTAAAAACAACCCACGTTGACCAAAGTGCTGTACAATCAGAGCAGGCAGCAAAATCATAGTAAAAATAGTTAAAATCTGCATGTTAATTAAGCGGCCATAATGTGCCACAATTCATCAAGGCTAGACGCCCAAACATTGTTCCTGGAGATCTGCGGCCCTATTTGTTTTCATTTCTACCCTAATTTATTTGTCCCACCCGATTTGACCAATTAGCAGCACAATGAGAGCTATGGAATGAGTAGTGGAGATGAAACCTACAGGACAGTAGATCTTTGGGAACAGGATTGGGCATGAAGGTCTAAATATGTATTTTAAAAGTCAACCAAGACTTTTTTCAGTGTTACTAGTGTTACTTCCACAGCAAAGGAACTATTTTGTTATTTGTTTTATTATTTGACGGAGAATTCAGACGCGTTTTGATAACACTGTCAACAACAACTTAATAAAGACCGTGTTGTGGGAATGCATTTTAATATGGTCCAAGTGAATATCAAAAAGCATTATTCTAAACCTCATCGACTGGTGTTTGAGGTAATCACTAAACATCTTTAAACCTGTATTACAGTACCGTATACCACTATGTACATTCTCTCATTTGATTTGTTGTGTGTAATTAATGGAGTGACCTTAGATAGATTTAGTTTCCTGTGCCCAGTCATGCTTCAATGGCATTTCCCCCCCCCCCCCCCCCCCCCCCTGTCTCTTGACTTTGTCTGGCAGACCAGCATGAAAGCCTGCAATGTTTCCAGTGCTTCATCACCTTCTGCAACTCCAAAGCCAAGGAGAGGCACATGAAGAAGAGCCACCGCGAGGAGTACAAGCAGCAGCTGCAACAGGTACAGTGCTGCTGAACAAAATGCAGGCCATGACACTGCTAAACAAAATGCAGGCCATGACACTGCTAAACAAAATGCAGGCCATGACACTGCTAAACAAAATGCAGGCCATGACACTGCTGAACAAAATGCAGGCCATGACGCTGCTGAACAAAATGCAGGCCATGACGCTGCTGAACAAAATGCAGGCCATGACGCTGCTGAACAAAATGCAGGCCATGACGCTGCTGAACAAAATGCAGGCCATGACGCTGCTGAACAAAATGCAGGCCATGACACTGCTGAACAAAATGCAGGCCATGACGCTGCTGAACAAAATGCAGGCCATGACGCTGCTGAACAAAATGCAGGCCATGACACTGCTGAACAAAATGCAGGCCATGACACTGCTAAACAAAATGCAGGCCATGACACTGCTGAACAAAAGGCAGGCCATGACACTGCTAAACAAAATTCAGGCTATGACACTGCTACACAAAATGCAGGCTATGACACTGCTAGTCCAGTGGGGTAAGCTATGATGCTGCTCAACACAATTCAGGCTATGGCATTGTTTAACAATGGAGACTGTGGGGCTAAGAAAATGCCTGATACAGCACATGGCACCCGATGTGTGAAACAGATACAGTAGCAGTACCTCTGAGTCTTGATTAGGTTCTGTATTTCCCTCCTGAAGTCTGTCAGACCTTATAACATTGTTTATTATTAAAGTGATGCTGTATGAGACAGGGGCTCGAGGGCTGAAGGGAAACCTCCTTCACTGATGCCTCTGTTGGTCTCTTTAGCAAAGCGACACGCTCTTCACCTGCTACGTTTGTGACCACGCCTTCCAGTCCTCGGTGGAGCTGACCAACCACCAGGCTGTCCACAGCAAGGAGGACAAGCCCTTCAAGTGCCCGTACTGCCAGGAGAGCTTCCGCACTTTCTCAGAGGTGAAAGGGCAGGGATGGTGATTTGAGAGGGAGGGAGAGCGATGCCTCTGTCTGATCTCTCTGAAGTGAGGATGGAGGGGATATGAGGGCATATGGGCCCTAATGTAATTCCAATTGATTAATATTGAATTAATATTTGGAGGAAGTGGCTAATGTGGTTTTGGTGGCATTGTGGTGTGCCTTTTTCGTGCCTTTTCCATTGATAGCTGCTAAAGGGGCTCTGTGGACATAAAACTTGGTCCGTAGAGCCTTGCCAGGTGATGTAGGGGTGGCAGAAACACTGGGGGGTTTTGAAGATCCGGCTTCATACGGTGATGAAGCTAGATACAATTTAGCGTTTATGTAAACTACCCAGCAGGTACATTTTAGTGGTACGAAAAGGCAAGCATTGCTGGGCTAAATTGCCTGTTCTCGTTTTTTTTTATGTTAAAACTTACACTGAAAATTAGTTTTTGGCTTGGGCTATCTAGTTGGGTACGGTAAAGACCATCCGGGGATAGGGTATGACTATGTTCTGGTACAAGTTCAGAAAAGGCAGTTTATTCCCACACACTCCATATGCAGCCAGTCCCCTGAGATATGAAGACAGACTTTCTGTACAAAGCAGAGGGAATCCTGCCCTAGCTAGCTGCCTGCCCACGTACTATACTGTATGCAGTTGAAATTGTACTTCCCTCTAGGGTCTTTCAGCGCACTTATCCCTGGTATGGGTATGCACTTTGCACTTTGTTGTACGTCGCTCTGGATAAGAGCGTCTGCCAAATGCCATTAATGTAATGTAATACTGTACACTTCGGGACCCTCAGTGAAACCTCTCTTCCCTCTTCCTCTGTGCTCACCTCCTCCAGGTGACGTCCCACCGGCGGAACGTGTGCCCGGAGAAGCCCTACCCGTGCCGGGAATGTGGGAAGTCCTTCCGGGGCATTCACACGCTGCGCACGCACCGGGCCTCCTCCCACCCCGAGGAGGTCCCCGACGGCGGGGACGGCGAGAGCAAGGCCCGCCACTGCGCCAGCTGCAACGGCCGCGGGTTCAAGAGACGGGGCCGGCCGCCCCGCGAGGTGGAGCCGGCCAACGGGGAGAAGAGAGAGCGGCTGGAGGAGGACCGGGGAGACGGTGACCGGCCGGAGACCAAGCCCAAAGCCCGAAGGGGGCGCCCCCCCAAACCGGCCCCGCCGGCCGACCCGCCCCAGGACCGGGCCGAGGCGGAGGGGCAGGCGGAGGGGCAGGCGGAGGGGCAGGCGGAGACGGGCGCCGCGCCGCAGCAGGCCTGTCCGGAGCGCGAGGCCTCCGTCCCCCCGGCCTCCCAGCTCCGAGCCCAGAGGAAGGAGCAGCACGGGAGGCCGGCCCCGCCACGCAAGCCCCACGCCTGCACGGAGTGCGAGGAGAGCTTCCCCCGGCCGGAGCAGCTGGAGGCCCACGCCTGCCGCGCGCACAGCGCCGCCCGCCACACCTGCCCCGCCTGCGGGAAGAGCTTCGGCCGCGAGAACAGTCTGAGGGCGCACCAGCAGAGCCACGCCGGCCCCGGGGAGCCGGCCCAAGGGGACTGCAGATAGTGTGGAGAAGGGGGGATTAAAGTCCATCAGGGATGCGCCTCTGAATTCAGAATAGGGGGTTGGGTTATGAAAAATTGGGCTGGAATTTTTTAAGTATAAATCTATATTTGTATTTGAATACAAATGAGGCAGCTAAGATTTTGAAGTGTTTGAATTGTCGCTTTTAGGATGACTGATCCGTGGCTTTTTTTGTGGATCCGTTTTATATATAAGAATTTAACCTGAAAGTGATGCGTTGCTTGGGTGTAAAGAATTGATCTATTGAAAGCGACATTTTTATGATGCTGGGATATTCTGGAGTGGAGTTGTGAGTTTTTGATCTTTCATCTTCAGTCTTCAGTATTTCAGTGCCCACAGATGGGTTTTCATATGGTAATGCATTTATATTTATGTCTTGGGAGTTATTAAAAATGCAACAAATTATTTTGGCTCCCAAGAAGAGCAGAATACACAATTTATTTCTTCTGCAGGAAAGTGTGCTGCTCTGATGCTGGGGCCTTTTGTCACCTAACTGATAAAATCCTTCCCAAAATTAGGAGGTGTTTGAAATCTTGTTTGTCCTCCATTTGTTGTAATTAATGCCTGTGCCCCAACTTGGAAGTCAACAGTACCTGTGTGTGTGTGTGTGTGTGTGTGTGTGTGTGTGTGTGTGTGTGTGTGGGGGCCCCCTCTACCCACCTTGGCAGTGGTGGACTTTTCTGGCAGCTGGAAATGGGGCATTTCCTGTCTTCTTTCTGGTGCAGTCATGCGTTCAAACACCTGTGGAAATCACCATGGTAACATCCACATTTGCATGGGTGCACACCATTCTACCATCTGGTGTGACGAGAACCTGCAAGAGAATTAGGTCTGTTTTTTTTATTTGACCGATAATAAAGGAATGGATTCCATGACTTTTTTTTACAGATTTATATTCCTATACAAAAATAAACTTGAGCCAAAATAGTTTGTGTGTTTAATGCCCCTTGTAAAGTACAGATTTAAAAAACCAATTTCAATATGTAATAAGTTTGTGTGTTGTTATTGTATTTAAGAAGACTCGACTGAATGCTCAGGTTTGAATGGATGGCTCCGCTGTGTTGCAACCCGTCTCTGGAATATTTCTTTTTTGTGTGGTTGTAAAACAGAAAAAGGCCTGTGTGTGTTTTAAATATTTGGTTGTTTTATGGTATGTCAAAGGAGTGTTAAAAACCAGTGAAGCCAATTAATGTTCTCTAAAAGTTTTAAGACACAGACTTCTGGCTTCAGTCAGTGGATCACAGTGTGATTTTCAGCAGTTTTTTTCATTGGGTTTTATTTTGTCATGCTTATGTGGGGTTTCCGATAAAGGCTTCATAATTCAATGTTTTTTGGGGAAACATTTCTGGATCTGGTAAATATCTAACATTTTGTCCAATAACTGTAAAATTGAGCATTGTAGAAAGGGCTATTTACTTTTCACTCCTGGTTAATATATGAATTCGAAAATACAGTCAGCTGGATATCTGTAGAAGATCATCTTGGCTACTTATCACCATTTACACATCCGTATCACTGTCTCCCCTCAGTGGTGAGTGTTTGTGGAAACTAGCACTCTTTTCTGGACAGAGGTGTTACCTGTATGGGTATGTAAAGGGTTGCCTAGCCCCGTATTTTAAATGTTGCCCGTCTTCTATTCCTAAATCAGTTTCCCCACCCAGCTTTTATAGTGTTTTGCTGGAGAGTTCAACACATTGGTGCATGGTAATGTTAACCATCATTTGTTAGTAATGTCGTGTCTAGGAAACGACAGAGTCCAAATCTTCAATTTGTCGAAAAACATCTTCGCTTTTCCCCTACAGTAATAGGTGATTAAGGGGTGCTAAATTACTTCAATTACAGAATTGCTGTGTTACTGCGGACAAACAGAACAGAATCTTTGAACACAAGATGGCTGTTCCAGTGGTTACATTAATCAAGTTACACTCCATTGCTGTCCATCATCAGTCTTGTTTAGCTTGGGACAACAGGGAAAAAAAAATATCGAAACTCTTGTCAAAAATAATTTACTAAGTGTTTTTATTTGACTCTGTGTGTGTGCGTGTTGTTGGTCACTCCCAACATGTCATTGGAGAAATACGTTTGTGATTATTGGCCTGCTACAGAATAAAGCATTTCTTTACAAAAAATATATATTTTTCTTACATGTGCTACATGCCTTTGTGTAATTTAGTTGTAATACTATACTTAAATGTGGCCTGTATCCTTACCCAGCCAACTTCAGAGACTAGCCTGTAAATAAGGCTGGAGGAAGATGTCGAAGTGTCAGTCTCCCTGTTCAATAAATTGTGTATTGTCTCCAACGTTCCTTATCCCGGTGAAGTTGTCTGGGGAAGGAGTCCCTATTGCCTGATTGTCCTGGCTGCTGAGATCCTATAGTCCTCTTTTGTTTAGTTGGCTTGTAGCATGTTGGGCATTTCTTTTTTGTATAGTATCTGTAGCCCTGCCCACCTTTGGCTCAGGCCTAGCTGGTGACGTGGAGCATCACAGGATGAGCATCTGTTGCCGGAGAGACCAAATTGGAAGCAGCCATGGAAAATCCTGTTCCCCATACCATAGATTCCATAGACCAATCAAATTGAGTTGGTAATGATGCAGTATCACATTATATAAATTCCATTGCCACCCTGTTCTTGGGTATCTGGTGGGCCAATATGATCAGTGGGCATCTCACAGCTTCAAGCTAACTAGAAGTTCCTGGTCCTGCATATCATGTGTAGACATACCAGTAAGCACATATTCAGACCAAAGTTTGGGCCATTATAAAATATGTTGGTATACATACAAATAATTATTTGCAATTGTAGTTACAACATGCACTCTAATTTACCTTGTGTGTTAGGGCCTACATAGTATATACTGCTCATTTATGGAAATGAAAATAGTCAATATGGAGTTGAATATTACAAACCTACTTGTCACATGACATATTGTACATATTTAAAATTATAATGAACGTCGTCCTTTTCCTAAAATCTATTAGGATACACTTGCACCACATATTAAAATATGATCATTATGTTACCACCGTGTGATTTATGGCGAAGTTATTAACATGATTATTAGGATTAGTAGAACTAATTATAAAGGGCGTCAATTTTTCAAGAATAAAAAGGTGCACGATCACTGGAGCGTCCATCACTTCTGATAAGCAGATAATATGCTTGTTTCTGTCTGACTATGAAGCTCTGTAAAACGACACTTTAGTGAGGGTTACAGGATGGAGACGCAGGCAGCGGGACCTCGGTCACATGACAACAAGAGGCCCGGAAATAAATAGTCACACTATCATGGTAAAATTTAGGGGGCGGGAATGAAGATTAAATCGCAAACAGTTATTTCAATATGCTTTAAGCGAGTTATGCAAAACATTTTTCATTTTCCATCTTAATTCGCTAACTAGCACGATACAATATGGAAATAAACATTGTGGTGGCAGAAGGGAGGAAAGGATTTTTCTAAGATGATAAAAATAGACGATTTGTAACTGCCCGATACCTCAGTCTTTGTGCACGTAGCTTTTATATTTAATGTTTTTTGTTCATTCTTCCGGGGAAACAAAGAGAGGAATACTGGTGAACTCGGCGGAAAGAAAACTGCACGTGTGTTCATTTCAAATGGACAAAGATAGATTGCGTTTAACCGTAAGTACGGACAACGTATCTGTGCCATAAACGACGAGGTCATAATTGCTACATAACACGTTTTAAAAATTGGGTAAGTAGCATATCTGTGGATAGATGGCAAGCTAGCAGCTTAGATCAGCCTTTTGGGTCGTAATGGATTTATATTACAGATGCGACTGGTCCCCAAAAAAGGTCATTGATGGTTGCTTCACATGTCATATATCTGCGTCAGATGTAGTTCTATAGCGGACGTTACTCAGCTCAATTTACATGTTTTAAGAAACATTTAAATACACACTTAGCTGTCCAAATACATCATCGTTTTTGCAACGGTTTCCGTTGTTAGCTCCCATTAGGAGACACATTTGACAGCAAAACATTACAGGATGAGTTTCCAGCATTAAGTTAGAATCAACTGGTTTATCTTGGACACAAGTGCACGTCAGACAGTGATGTCACACACACTTTGAGGCTGAATTGCAATGCTGCAGGAAAGACTGCCACAACCCAGTTGCTCATTCTATAAAAAGAAATCTCATTCTACAAATGCTCTCCTAATTCTGTCATGTTGCTGCTCTGTCTCTTGTGCGTTCCTTCCCTCCGGTCTGCCGCCCATCGCCACCCAGGCCCCGATGTGGCAGAGTGGGTAGACGATGCAGCAGTTTGCTGAGCTCATCATGGCCGGCCAGGCGGTGAAGGACTGCATCCAGCAGGAGGCGCTCCGGGCCACCAGGGAGTCCTCGGGGCACAAAGCCGCGGCGGGGCCGAAAGCGCAGGCCAGACACCTCCAGGGCAAGCCACCGCCCGGCTACGGCCTGCAGCCGCGCCCCGAACAGAGGGAGCAGGGCAGGGAGGAGGCGAGCAGCTGCACCTGCGGCCTGCAGAGTGAGGGGCAAGAGGGGCATGTTAGCATGCTGCGCTATCACCATGTTTGTCCTTGTTTCCCCAGTGCTTTCCAACATAAAAAATATTCCTTGATAAATGCTAATGACAAACTCCAAAGGCAACCAAAAGCTTTGCATCAACACTAGTGACAGACTCCAAAGGCAGCCAAAAGCTTTGAATCAAGACTAGATAGTGAAGGCTTTCTTATACCTGCTCTAAGGCGGTTATTGAATAGATCTGACTAATCAGAAACAGCTGAGAAGCCAACTGTCCAAATACTTTTGGTCCCTTAAAAGGTTATGTAATTCCTACACAGATTGGCAGATATGGATTTAAATTCCCTCAAATTAAAGGTGACAGTCTGCATGTCAATCTCATATTCATTGTTTCCATTTCAAATCCAAGGTGTTGGTACAGCGCCAAAAGAACAGAAATTGAACCACTGTCCAAATACATATGGACTGCACTGTATGTTTCGTTCTTCCTAATGTACTTTGTTTCACTTCTCTTTGCTCCTTAAAACTAACTACGCTTTTCTCGTTCTCTTCCATCATGTTGTAGACCAGCCGCACACCCGTGGCTGCCCTGGCTACCCCCTGCCCCCCTCCTTTGCATCCTTCCTGTCCCTGAAGCCCAGAGAGACGCCCTCCTCCCGAAGCAAAGCGCCCAAGTCCGACCGGAACTGTCTGGCCAAGGACTCCGGCGCTGGGTCCGTGGACCCGGGTCTAAGCCTGGGCCTGGGGATGTCTCTGGAGGGGTCCACCCACGACCCGGACTGCCCCTTCGTCCCAGACCTGGGGCTGACCCTCCCCAAACAGCAGAGCCAGGACTCCACGCAGGGCAGCCCGCCCCTGGCCCCGGCCCTGCCGTGCCTCTGCTTCCAGACCTGCGCCCAGTTCCTATGCCAGAGCCAGCTGCCGGACTCCCCCGTCCCGCTGGCCCAGTCCCCCGGGCCCTTCCCCTGCTTCTCCTGCCAGCGCAGCTTCCAGACCTGCGCCCAGCTGCTGCGGCACCAGCAGAGCCACGGGCAGCAGGAGGGCCTGTCGCAGCACCTGTGCATGCACTGCGCCGCCTCCTTCTCCCGGCCGGCCCTGCTGCTGCAGCACCAGCGCTCTCAGCACGCCTCCAAGCCCTGCGGCTTCCTGTGCGCCGAGTGCGGCCGCTCCTTCAACTCGCACAGCAACCTGCGCATCCACCTCAACGTGCACACAGGCGCGCGGCCCTACTCCTGCGCCGACTGCGGCAAGAGCTTCAGCCAGTCGGGGGCGCTGCGCGTGCACCAGCGCATCCACACCGGGGAGCGGCCCTACGCCTGCAGCTACTGCGGCCGCGGCTTCTCCAACCTGGCGGGCCTGCGGGCGCACGAGCGCACGCACACGGGCGAGAAGCCCTACCCCTGCCCCCAGTGCGGCAAGTGCTTCACCCAGTCGGGGGCGCTGAAGATCCACACGCGCATCCACACCGGCGAGCGGCCCTTCGTCTGCGGCCACTGCGGCAAGGCCTTCTCCAGCCACTCCGGGATCCGCTTCCACCACCGGACGGTTCACGGCGCCCTGCCGAAAGTTAGCATCGCCGTGTGCTTGAGCCCGGGCGCCGTCGGCCCCTGTTTGGGCCCCGGCGCAGGCCCGGGGTCTGACACCAGCCTCGGGCCCTCGGGGCCCAACTCTAACGTCAGCTCCCCCGCCTCGTTGTACTCCAACACCAACGCGTGCGGCGGCCCCGGCTCCCACCCCAAAATGGACGGCAGCCCCGGCATGGACGCGGGGTCTTCCTCGTTCCCGGGCCCTGCCTCGCCCCCCGTGTCCAGCGTCGACCTCCGAACCGGTGGGAAAGAGCCTCCGGACCCTGCCGTCTCCGGGCTGGACCTGAGTCGTGGCTCGACGGGGGGGGTGGGGCGCGGGGGGGGGGATTCGGGGGGCCCCATCCAGGGCCTCGCACCGGGCCCTGGGGCAGCAGAAGGGCCAGACTGGAGCGGTGCAGGAGAAAGAGGTGGGAGAGAGGGACGGTATGGGTGGAATGACCCACTGAGGGCTCGGGTGGGGGGAAGGGTGGAAGAGACCAAGAGGATTGCGACGAAGGGAGGAAAGGTGGAAACCCTGCCCTGTGGAATCATCGGTTGTAGGTGCAGGTGTTGGGGTGGAGGTGGGGGGGGGACAGAATTTGTGGGAAAGGACTCACTGAGAGGGACAAGAATGTTCTGGAAGGGCTGAAAGTAGAAAGAAGGAGAGTTGTAGAGCTTGACACAAAAAGACCCTGTCTCTCCCCAAAAGTATTCAACAACTGGCCTTCTGAGCAAAATGTTGTTGTTTTTTCTGTAGAGCAAGCACTTTAAAATTTAGGTTGCCAAGAACTAATTGTGAGAAGTTATTCTGGGAAACTTTGTTGAAGTAAATCAAGGGAAATCAATATATTTGAAAGGAAACAAGGCCGCAGTTTTGTCAGTATTTGAAACATCGCGGTGGAGATTTACAGTGCGTTTGCGCTGTAGCATAGATCAATGGACCCGTTTCCATCTTCCCTTTGTATCACGTTTTTGGGTGAACGTGAAATATGGCACAATCCATATTGTTTGTGGCCGAGAAGGGGCTCTTCAAATGGAGATGGATCCTGCTGTCAAAGTGATGAATTAGATACTGCTGAGTCACCTCGGGAACACAAGAGCCCTGTTCCACTACCTACCTGGGGTTTAAACCTGTCACCTCTCGCCTGTTTTTCCGAACACTAACTGTCTCCGCGCTGCTACCTCACAGCAGTGATGCTAGTCACATCGCTCCACGCTCATGCTTGCAGTCCTCTCCCAAGACACCACGTTTGTTTTTAAGAGACAGTTTTCAGAAACCGTTTTGGTCTCATCACTGTTGTATGAAGAAAAGAAGTGGTACATTCTTGTGTTTGATTTGTCATGGTGTACTCTGTTGTCCTGTTTATTCTGTCATCCCACACAGCCCTGGACAAAGCCGTGGGAGGCTCTATTTTTGTCCACAAACAATGAAACTTGCCAGGTATTGTCCAATCACATATATACATAATACACAATTACATCCCAGTTAATTATACGCAACAGCTTTTGGTGAAATAAATCAAATAGGTGGCTGTTTATCAGACTAAATCAGTACTGGTGTTAATACCAGTACCCTTGTTTCACACTCCTTGCACTATGAATATTGTCTGGGCAGATCCAACCACAGTACATTTCCAGCATATAAAGCCTTTTTGATTACGCTGACATTTTCTAAATTTTTTGGGACTATTCACAAGTACACACACAAGTACACGCTTCCGCTTTGACACAACTTTTCCCACTTTTGTGCACCCTTAGCAAAAACCTTTGTCCAAATCAGAAAGTGGCAGTATTTGAGTAAGAAGAATTAGAAAACTGGGAGCAAGAAGTTAGGCATGAGATCTATATGTAGGTCTATATAGAGTATCATGATTCAGTGCTAAATGATGCAGATTAGTAACGTAACTTTTGTGCTAAAAGTTATGTTGCTAAATAATTTTACCAAGTTATATTACACTGCTAAATGCAGATTTAAAAAATAACTTTTGCATCCTTGCTAGGCTTGGCACAAACATAATCTTTTGTCAGTTAAGGGTTTTTTAAGAATACCTGTTTGTTTGAAGGGGGTGAATATTGACTTCTTTGTGGCAGTATTTTTATACAGTCTGAGTTGTGGTAGTATCCTTGTGGATGGAGATGGCCATCTAGAGGACAAATGTGGCTATTGCTTGTTTAAGAAGCAACCAAAGTGTTTATATTATTGGAGTCTATATCTGTTATATCCCTTGATAATGTATGCAAATTTGGGTATTTTGCATTTGAAAAACTAGGATGTTAAAAGCACAAAATAATTTATAAATGTGAGTGTGTACACCTTTACCATTGTCAAAACATTTAATAAAATGCAAATAAGTATTTGCCGATGCCTTTTACATTTTTCCAAATCAACAAGCATTATGAAATGACAAAGCAGTACATTAGTTCAATATATGACAAATATGTCTCACTATTATGATTACTTTCTAAGTACTTCAAATTCTACCACTGTCTTTCATGGCAACCAATCACCCCCGACCTCTCTTTCACCCGCACCACTAGAATTGGCAGTTAAATCAGTTACATTCTGAAGTGCTCTTGTGATCAGTCATATGAAAATCTGTGAAGTGTACACACTGCAGAGACAAGAGTGCGACCTACGATTTCCATTGTTATCAGCCTGGACAATGCTGGCAGTTTTTAGGTAGGCCTTTTCTCAATTCTGGGCTCAAAAGCCGGAGGCGTAAAGATGAAGGCAAATCGGCAGATTTTTAATAAATTGAGTTGATTGGTGGGGATTTACCTTGACTTGGCCTTTGAATGTTTGGCCAACACTTGTGCCAATGAGGGGAACAGGGGCATCAGTGCACCTCTTCTGCGTGTCTGGTGTCTGCTTCTAGGACGCCGAACACGGAGGTCTTGTGTGTCCTCAGGACCTGTGTTAATGTCATTGTGCTGAGGCTACAATCTAAGATCAGTGGTCTTCACTCCTGGTCCTGGAGAGCTGCAGGGTGTGCTGACATTTGTTGTTACTCAGCACTTAATTGATCAATTAAAGCAGTTGATGACACACTAACTCACCCCACCTAGTTTCCTGGGTCTGCATTGGTTGGGCTGCTATTAAGGTGAAAACAAAAACCAGCAGACCCCACAGCTCTCCAGGACCTGGAATGAAGACCAATCATCTTGGTCTTACAGCCCAATCCAAACGTAGATGTATGAGGGCTTGCACACACACAGCTCCAGGTGAATTAGGCTGAAGGGCCCATGGGTGTGGTGCAGAGGAAGAACGAAAGGCAGCAGACACTCCGCTTTTCAAGGCCAGTACCCTCTCCTGGTACAGCCACTTCCAGTCCATGTAAATTATGTGTGTAATAAATATTCTTGTAGCAAATATCATTTTTGACTACCGATGTCTTGATCATTCATCATTAATAATGTTCTTTCAACCCTGGGAGCAGATCTGATTAATGGACAAGATGGAAACCAAGGCACGAACAAGGACCATTTAAGTCTATATGTCTATATTTCTGAATATTCTCAAAAAGCTTGAAATTCATACAAATGTCAGAGAGAAATAATTATTTAACCACAGCACTAATGAAAACCCCAAGCGGTTGAGATGTTTGTAATATGCGTGTCACTGCATGTTTGTGTCTCGCTGTGTGAAATATCTAAATTGGAGATATTAGCCTCCACGTGTATACCAGTTTCTGAACACTAATGAGCTGTCAGTGGTTCGTAATGAGACACGGTTCACATCTAATTAGGTATGATTTACCCTCTTAGGCCACATTGGATCACATATAGACATGTCATTATTTTGACATTATAAAAACAAATATGCATGTTGCCATGAGTTCATAGTCAATATTGTTTGACTTTTGATAGAGCTTTTAAGCAGTCAGATGAGTTCTCAGACAATTCATTTTTTATGTGCTATGTGGCAGATTATAACTTTAAAAATAACCAGTATTTTAAAAGGACTCTGATAGATTGAAATGTAAAATAACTTTGGTCCTATCATGCCAAATTTGTGAACTTGATCATTGACACAAACATTTCTGGAAAAAGAAGTGCTGAAAGACAAATCAAATAGGAATGAAAATCTATGAATCCTTATTCACTTATTGTAAAAAAAAAAGAAAAAAAGAAAAGAAACAATTCAAAAGGAGGAACCAGTTCAGTTTTAGAACCATCCCATAACACTTAGAGCAGCGGTTCCACTCTGGTCCCAAAGATCCACGTTTTTTTTGTTGTTTTTTTTTACATTAAAACCACTAATCAAATCAAATCCAAGAAATCATTGTTATGTGAGTTAACTAATCAACCTCAATGAGGTGGTGAGTAATAATGAAAACCAGCAGACATTTGGCTCTCAAGGACCAGTGTTGAGGACCTCGGGTTGAGTGGGTGAGATGGCAGCTTGGTTTGCCTGTTGAACTGTGCTTGCATAACAAAACCAAGAATTGCCCTTGTAATGTGAACCGTTATGGAACGTTGTTTGCGTATCGTGGTGCTAGCTTTCTGAATAACTTTCACAAGCAAAGATATAAGTATTGGACATTGTATTAAACTGTATCCTTGCAGGAAGAAGGCATACTGCTTTTGGCTTTTGATTCTAGCTATGCTCTGATGGAGACCGTTCCCTTCCGTACCAATTAACATGCGTGGGGAAATAGTGATGAGCGTAGAGAGAACGCGCCGTAGCCGCCCTCTTAATAACTCTTTAATGTTTGATTTATGAATATAACTAATACATTGCGTATTGCTTTGTACATATACCATTAAGAGACCGACATGTCTGATAAATCGTAATTAGAAGTAAGCGACGAAATTAATGGAAGCGCAGCATTAGAATTTAAGTACTTCCCTTTAAATTGGCACCTAAATCCAGCCATTTATTTCACGCTATCCACGCCTCCATTCGCACAAAGCTAGACACCACTGGCCGAAATCTCATACCCGAAGCCCTCCCCTTTTCAGCGTTTTAAAGTAACATTCTAAAGTAACGGAGAAACCCAGCAGAATGTTTAATTTGCTTTCAGTTAAGTCAGTTATTGTGCATGCGCGTGCGAATATTAGTATGTAATTGACAAGGAATTCACAGTCCTGGATTTTAAACAGGCGCCGTAGACTGAATACATAGGTGAACAGCTCAGTGTCCGTTATTTTGTTCCGAAGAGGAGAAAGAGGCAATATATATTTGCGATAATGGCATTTTTAACCGTTTGGAACTACTACGCTTCGCTTTCCGTCGTTTTCCTGCTGATCTTTGCCCGCACAGGTAAGAATCTCAGATGAAAATGTCATGCATGCTTGATGTTGGAAGTGACACTTGTCAATCGTGCGAAATGAACTTAGCATGATGTACAGTATTTTAGCCCCTTCTAGCATTTTGTAGTAGCGAGTACGGATGTGCGAAAAGTCCTTGTCAATGCAAGCAAATATGTATAGATCAGTCTTGTGCGTGCAAATGGCAGTACGTCATGCAATAGAGTGCGAGAAAGCTTTTTTGAGAACGGTTTAGATTCTGGCGCAATACGTTCTGTCAGTTTTCCTACACTCAGTTCCCCATGTGTTTGTTGACCTTTCATCAACGTAGGCGCGTCAGGCTATACAACTATCCATACCTTTACCACTGCAGGGTTATGTTCTTTATATGCCTAGTGATGCTGAAATATAGCCGTGAGTGTGCACACAAGGTTGTGTGCTGAAGTTGTGTTTGTATGTTCGCGTACCTGTCAGTGTGTGCATGCGAGTGAACTGCCAGACGACCAAGTTTGTGTCCGCGTCAGTGTAGGCACATTTGCTGTGACAGCCTGCTGAATTAGCTATTCTGTTCCGTCAATTGATCATGCATATGCACGGGGGTTAATTAGTTTGTGTATGAGAGCCTCCCTGTCACAGTGTGTTTGTGTGTTCGCTGCAGTGGCATTCTGTTGGCAATGATGTCATTAGTGGGATGTGTGCGTGTGTGCGTGTGCGTGTGTGTGTCTACTTGACATCATGGCGTGATTGAGGAATACCAGCAAGGTTAAGAGTGGATAACCTATAGATTCACTGCAACATAAATCAGAGTGGGAACAGCACAGTGGCTCTGCGGGTGGCGCTATCTCCACACAGCTGCATGGTCGTGCGTTTGAATCAGGCTTTGTCTCTCTGCCTTTTGCATGTTCTTTCCTCAGGGTTCTTCATGGGTTCTCTGTCTGCTTGTATGGTATATGAATGTGCCTTTCCCCGCAATCTCAGTCAGGGTGTGGCTCCTTGGTGCCCTTTGCCCGGTTTATTTACCCCCTCCCCCCCCGGGCTGGTCCTGACTCTGTGAGCGGATGCTAAACAAACCAGTTCTAATTAAAACTGATGACAGGATGTCCAGTTATTGAGGCTTCCGCGACAGCTAGTGCATTGGTCCTTTGAACTGCCGTACCCCAGGGTCCAAGAGTCCGGGGGAGCTCAATACCCCCCCCCCCCCCCAGAAAGAGGTCTGAGTTCTGTCTAAAGGGATCTAATTGCAATCTATAATAATTATAAAATAATGTGTTATTTAGCTGACACTTTTATCCAAAGCAATTAGACTGCGCTGGGGACAATCACCCCTGGAGCAATGCGGGGTTAAGTGTCTTGCTCAAAGGCCCAACAGCTAAGCATATGGTATCGTGGCAACACTGGGGCTTGAACCACCAACCTTCCAGGTCCCAGTCATGTACTTCTAGTGGCACCCAGAGTCCAGCTGGCCTTCTGCATCATCCTAAAGGGAAGCCCTCCAGAGAGGGAGGGCGATAGTCAGCAGGATGTTCCCTGGCTGTGCCCAGTCAGCGACTGTTCTGGTTCATCTTGGCACCTGTAATCACAGCTGATTAAGACGATGTGCTTGTGCTAGTGTGTTGCCGTGTTGGGAGGTACTAACACATATGACGAGGGAATCAGAATTTGGAGAATAGTAGGAGAGTAGGGGGCAAAACTACATGCCAGTCCAGCCAAGTTAGAGGTGGTGTGCTCATGTTTGTCTGCAGGAATTTCGAGTGCCCCCCGAAACCCCACTACCTGTCCCTAAATAAAATTTAGATGTAATATTGCACTATTAAAAAGGCCAAACAAGAAAGTAAATAGATGGAGACTCTTACAGAAAGGGAATATACTGAAATTATATAGAAGACATTATCAACATTCCAACACCTTGTACCCTTATTGCACTAATATAGATTTTTTAATGCGCTGCTATGAAATGTATTCACTATATTTATTTATTTTATTGCAGCACAATAGATTTGCGTAGCGCAAGCCTCTGTCCGAGAGTGGGGGTCTGTCACAGTTGGGGGTGGGTACAGGGTGTTCAGGGCTGAGGTGCCGGCCTGATGCACTACAGCGGCTGGAACATTAGCACCCACCTCGCGGCTGTTTGTTTCTTTTTCAATTACTGTTCCTCGGTACCTCATAATAACAATTTATTCACTCAAATGCATTGTGTCGCATCCATCCCATTTATTTTAATCTTTATGCGATTTGTTATGGTGCCATTTTCTGACGCGCGGCTTTTCCGGGGCGCCGTCGACAGATTGTCACGCCAATAAAACGGCCTCTGATTGAAAGAGGAATGGGAGGAAACGGAGAGCGGAGATAATGAATGTGACGCAGGCTCGGGCTCCGCTTAAGCGGTAAAGGAAACCAATAAGATGTGGGACCAAGAGGGAAGGTATGGAGGAGGTGAACATTCTATCAGTCAGTCCATCAATTTTTAATTTTTACAGAGCTGCAAGCGCACGGCTGCCACTGGAGGATATCACGTCTCGGTTCACATAAACAGTACACGAGCAGTCCTGTGGGAACGCCTTGTGTGCTGTAATACAGATATTTTAACACGGTTTCCTGTTGAACAGGCGAAGCGGGGGGGGAAGAAATCCCTTAAACCAGAACCATAGATTTAGCGAGGCTTAGCGAGCTAAACCCGTTTATCTACGTGCGGAGACGCTGTAATATAATTACCCTCAATTCGGACGACAACAGATGCAAACGATTTGCACCGTTATCAGGCGTTGGCTGAATTGGAGCTGAATCGGAGGAAAGCAGGCTTGGCGTGCTGTAAAAAGCTGGGCCTCCCAGCTTGTGGGATGTGTCTGGAGGGCAGCTGATGTTGACTGAATTTATTTGACGTTTAACATCTACATAGTGTCAGTACCCCAAAGGCAGTAGCCATATACACAGTACAATTATCGAGGAAAACAAAACACAATAGAGTAATGATGACTTATTTCCATTGTGGTCCTCGTTGTGCTAGGCCTTGGTTAGCACAGGCAGGACTGACTCTATGCCTCACCAAAATGAAAAAGACAGTAGCCTACATAGATTACAACATATACGATACATACACACTCAAAGGGCATATCGCTATTTCCCTGATTTCTTCTTTGAACTCATCAGCCGTTCCTTAAAGCGGGCGGGAGACTCCAGTCCCGGAGGGGAGGCGGGTGGGTTGCAGTGTGTGCTGAATTTTGTTGTGTTTCAGCTCTTACGTGATTCGTTCACACCACTGATTGACAAAGGGGTCCCCACACACCTAGTTTCCTTGGCCTGAATTGGCTGCTGATGGAACTGGGCACTGGACAAAAAAAATGCAGACGCTGTGGTCTTCCTGGACTTCAGTTTGGCATCCCTGGCATAGTATCTCGGTGTTAAATTTCCTGTACAGATATGTGGGGAAGGAGATCCAGGATTTTGACCGTATCCTGCAGGAAATTGTGGGGGGCCGGGGGGGGTTGTTATCGGGAATAGCAAGAGAACAGAGAGCATCTGATAGACCCCCCCAAAGTACTCCGTATATGAGTATATACAGTAGGAGCCTGATAGCTGTGGCGTATCAAAGTTCTGCCTATACCAAGTGACATAAAGCAAGCTTGGCAGCAGGAGACCATGCTAGCCTCGCCGCAGGTGGAAATGTACACGCTACAGGGAGGAAGGTTTTTCCAACAGTGAAACGGATGAAAGAAACAGGGTTTGTACTCTAAATTTCCAATGCTGCATCTCCCAGATCGATGTGGGACAAAGCTGATCGTTTGGTAATTTCAGGGTGCCCCTTGCCACATGTAGGGGGGGGGGGGGCAACGTGGGGAGCAGGGGATGAGTAAACTGTGGATTCCACAGAGTAATGAGCCCAGCCCGGTATGACTGCACCAGCCAATTTGGTTTCAGAGAGGAAATGTAAATGTCTGCTTGTTGCAGAGATTTTAGCATCCAACTTGATACCAACTCACTAAGTACCCTGTTGCTTAGGCTCATCTCTGAAAGGATGCCAGCTAATGTAGCATGGTGCTGACACTTGTATTAGGAGTCATTACGCTGGATCAGGCACTGTTAAATCTTCCACGGCTTGATTAGCTAAAAGAGTCATTGGAACGTTTAGCCCAAAGGACTGAAACCTCCGTAGAACATGGAGCAGCGCTGAAGCCATGAGACTGCTGCATTTAAAAAAAAAACTAAATCAGTTTTATTAAGATTTTTTGTGGGGTGGATGGAGGGGAAGGGCTGTAACGGGCAGGTAATGGTGTGAGACCTTAAGGTTCTGCCGTAACAGAAGTGGGGGAGCAGAGAAAGAGGGAAGAAGTACAGAAAAAGTGGTTGAAGGAAAGGTGAACGGAAAGTCAGAGAGGTAACAGAAATGTATGAGTCAATGAAAACTGGGTGGGACTGCACCATTCATTAAATTACATAATGCAGATAGCATAGAAAACGATTAAATCAGCCCACGATGGCAGGACGTCCTTCTGCTCAGCGAAAGGGTGACTACTGTGTGTAACTAATGAAAACGAATGCCAAGGAAAAACCTTATCTGCACCGACCTGCTAAGCAGTGGTTCAGACCAGGGCAGGTCAGGTCCACATTAAAGCAAAGGGAATTGATCAATGATAGTCCATCAATGTCAGATCCTGGCGCTTATAATGGCTCGGAGTGTGGAACGCGTAACGGGGGGATGATCTATTACTTGGCTGATGATTTGTTGACGTAACGCTGCATTGATCATTGACGCGATGCAGTGTAATGAAGTCGCCCTGCCCGTGGAGACCGAGAGAAACGAGGCTTTAATGTGCCTCAGCGTATTGTCATGGGACAAGTAGGTAGTGTTTGTTAATTAACTGTTTAATGCGATCCAGGGTTCCCAGTAGCCTGCATATAGTAGCCAGTTAAAGACCTTTCCTAAGGTCTATAAATTGAGTGCGATGCTATAAATTCAGTGCAATTCAGTTTTATTTGTATAGAAGACTGCCAGTAAGACGCTTTACGGAGTAACAGAAGGTACCAGCCCTAATAAATAATACATCAGAAGTAAAAAATATCACAGCTGTGGCCATAATAGGGACATTTTGTATGTAATGTTTCTGTGGATCCCGATCATATAAAATGACTTAGGGGGGGTTTGGCAGTGCCGGGAAACACAGTTGCAGTCGTCGTACCTTGAAGCACGGTTCTCACTTTAATTACATCCTCGAAAAACCCAGCTGTTGAAACCATATGTAAAATCTACGCTGTGTGGGTCACCTTCGGCGGTGCAGATTTGGGCGACGAGGAAGGAAAACGTTGAGATGTACGCAGACAGTCTTTCATTCACTGTGTAAGATTCAGAAGCGAGTGTCTGTAGAGATGTGCATCCAAGGGATTGCGCCGAGCGGTGAAAGGCCAACATATTAAAAAAGCAAATGGAAACAAATTAACTGCACATACATGACCGTACATCAAAGTGTTAATTAGTTTTGAACTCTTAACATGATTTTATGGTAGCATTAATCTTGTTGTCGTCAGTGTCAGTAGAACACGACTGATATATGATTGAAAGCGGTGTGGCAACAGCATTTCATTTGACTATCGGCACCTGATGCCATACCACATCATCCAATCTCCTATTGGTTCACACCATTTGAACCGGGGCCGCAGTGTAGCATAAAGTCATTCTGCACTTGTAAGATTAGAGCGTGTGCAATTTTTTCAGAGGTGTGTGTGTGTGTGTGTGTGTGTGTGTGTTATTTCTGGCTTAATCTCGGCCAGCAGGTGACACAACAGAAGTACAAATTTGCATAAAACCCGGAGAGATATGGTGGAGAGTCCTCTGAAAGCCATTGTTATTGGGAAAGAATCATCCGTTTCCAATTTATAAGGTCAGTGGCTCGTTCTATCACAGGCAAATTAAGGCGGCACCTTGCCTTAGCTGAAAATCGAAGAGCAGAATTGGGTCCGCGCTTCAATGGAAGAGCTCACGCAGTGCTTTCTTCAGCGACCTGCTCTGTCCCACAATGGGGCTCACGGTACATTACAGTTATTTAGCTGGTGCTTTTATCTTGCATCTTACAGTTGATTAGACTTAGCAGGGGACAATCCTCCCTTTGGAAATGCGAGGTTAAGGGCCTTGCTCAAGGGCCCGACAGCTGCACGGATCTTTTTGTGACTATACTGGGGCTTGAGCTACCAACCTTCCAGGGTCCTAGTCTTGTACCTTAGCCTCTACACTACAGGCTGCCCCCCGGTACACAAACTCAGCGGCCCGTTGAAGACCGCGAATCCCACCATGGTGGAACTGCAGGGGAAGAAAGATTCCTTTAGCAGGGTTAAAAGGATGAGGAGCGTGTAACAGCATTTTGGCGCGCACCCTAGTTTGTGTGTTTAATTCTTGTCAGTTGCTGTTTAAAGGTTCACTGCATCTCTATTTCACACCTAGCAGATGAAAAGATGTCGGCAGGCTCTGTCAGGCAGAAATGTTTTTAACCAAGTGACGGCTTCCTTATCTGCAGTACCTTCTCTCTGGAGAAAAAACGGCCAAACCTTTTCTGATAACTGAACTGAATTAAGAGTGGCCGTGCAATTTATTTAGAACCGAAGCCATTATATCAGTGACTCCATATATACTGCAACACCTGTAAATACATTAAGTTTGATGCACGTTGTTTGAATGCTAAATTATTTACCTGTGATTCCTGTTTCTAAGACTATATAAAAATAAATTCCAAAAATCTACATTCTCCTAAATGATGCCAATGCACAATGCAGTGGGGTGCAAAAATGTGGGAACCCCTGTTTTAAATGTCTGTTTCAATGAATCTGCACTAAAAAATTTGCAGAAAGGCAAATTTAACTCTGTATCATTTAAAGCCAGATTGCTTTTATTTACATTTTTTACTGTTTATGACAGATAAAAAAGGAAAGGGAGCCCTTTCGGATTATTCTTTGTTACTTTTAAAAAAGATGATTACTAAGGCACTAAGTAATTCCAGCCCCCCTGCGACCCTGTTCAGGATAAGCGGGTTAAGATAATGGATGGATGGATGGATTATTTTTAAACGGTTAGAAATGTTAATAAAAAGTAATCTTGCTTTAAAATGTGAAGAAATGTGTCATGTATCAGGTTTGCTTCTGTTTACTCTGATTTTAATTGTAAAAGGCTTTTTTTGCAGACTACTGTAAATGATAATTAAATTTTATTTAAATGATAATTAAAACAAATTATGATAATTAAAGAGTGACATTGGACTAACAGCTCTTTAACGATAATTAAGTAGTGATAGGGGATTGTTAACAATGAAACCATGTGAAAGTAATTTCCCCCAATACAAAAATAATAAAATAAACAAATAAATAAATTTGGCATTTAGCAGATCCTTATCCTACCAGGTACTGGTTTCATTTTTTCTCACATACCATCCATTTTATACAGCTGGATATTTTATGAAGTAATTCGGGTTAAGTACCCAACTCAAGGGTACAACAGCAGTCTCCAAGCTGGGAATGATTCAAACGACCTTTGAGTTAAAAGCCAAGTTCCCTCACCATTATATTACACTGTCCCCCAATAAAGAGGTTGTGGCTACTCTAGTCGTGCTGTCAAAAGACAGCCACAATTTATAAGCCATTGTAGAAATGTCTGTTTACCTATTTGATTTGATCAGATTTTTTCCCCTTCTTGCTGTGGATTGCTTGCAGATATTATGTGTTAAGTGGGTACAAATAAACTTTGTTTTCCAATAAAGGTGGTACAAGTCAAGCAGGGATGTCGCTATTCCACGAAGCAGTAGTACAGTAATTGCCTCATTTTGAATTCAATGTGAAGGTAGGAGGTAATTAAAAGTAATACAACAATAAGTTTGTGTAAAGTTCACCAGGCAATCTGAACGTGATGGTACGTAAAACAATCAGACGGAAATTTCAAATAGAAAATTAAATTATTATGAGCTTTCAGATAATAACAAGAAACAAGACTAGAAATATTAAGGACGGCTGCAGGCAGGCTGTAATTAAGCCGCGGTATCAATTACACATTAGGCACTTGAAGCCGAGGCTACACACTTTGCCGTTCCAATGCCTGCTGAGATAAGTACAACTTTGCCAGCAGTCATTGACACTTACACTGAAAGACATTTGCATGCAAACTTACATGCTGAGAATAATGTCATCGGGAAACACTGGCAGCTTGTGATGCAGCTCTATGAGAGTAAGGGTGCTTTGGAAACATTATTATCTTATATTTTTCCTCTTGTTTTTATTTTGTACCCGTCTGAAATTCCCAATCCTCTTCACAGGCCCATCGTATTTCTCCAAGCTTTTCAGTCAATTGGGGAGAACACAGACGAGCATGGGCGTCTTTTGAAGTGCCTGCAGCCAGCTGCAATGGTTTCTTTTCGCCCTGCAGTGTGCTAGCTCAGCAGCACTGCTGGCTTATGAGCCGGCAGCCTGTAGCCTAGTGGCTAAGGTACATGACTGGGACCTGGTGGGTGGGTGTGTCAAGCCCCATTGGAGCCACGATAAGATCCGCACAGCTGTTGGGGCCCTTGAGCAAGGGCCTTAAGCCCACATTGCTCCAGGGCCTATTGTCCCCTGCTTATTCTAATCAACTGTAAATCACTTTAGATTAAATGCAACAGCTAAATAACAAATAATTTAAATTATGAGAGGCCTGCACATCACAAGCAACTGTCCTTGTTGCTGGTACCTGACTTGACCAGAGGTGGCGCTGTTGAGTGATTAGACCATTGACAATCCTGATGACTAGACGCCCCCTATTTACTTCCACAGGTGACACTATGGGCCCTCCAAGAGCCTTTTAATTAAAAACATCCCCTGCTACGTTTGGTCAGAATCAAAGTTGAAAAGTGATCGGGTACCCTCCCTCAGTAGAACCAAATTTCTTCACAGCTATAATATAGATATTTATAATCGTAAAAATAATGCTGCTTAACCTGCTATCTCAATGTCTTTGGAGAGTTGATGCCTTAAGCCCTGCTTCTGTACGGCTCCCGCTAGTGTGGCCCATCGAACTCTGACCAATTTGAGGACGCATTTTGGACGAAAGCGGGTCCGCCGCTCCGATGATTCTGAGCCAGCGGCTCAGTGGGACGAGCCACCCAACAGCACCCCCTGTTGGCCATATGTTCCTGCCAGCTGAGCTTCACACATCCTTCTCATCTGCACTCTATATATCTGTTCCCTTTTTCCCAAGTTTATTTCACTTTTATGTGTCTCATTACTTTGCACTGCATAATCCCTCTCTCGCGTCCCTCCCTCTCCCTCCGTAACAAATTTTAATCTTTTAGTTTTTGCCAGGGACATTTATATTCTTTTTTCCCCTCAAAAGTTTGAATTGGAAGGGCATGAGGAATGGGCAGAGTGAGTGAGTCCGTGCGAGTGTGGCATTAGAGAGAAGTGAAAACCAGAAAACAAGCAGGAGCTCTAGATTAGTCCTACAAATTTCTCTTGTGAACGTCAGTAGGTGACACAGTGGTAATTGCTTTATATTATTTAAAGACAAAGAAGAATAAATAGGGGGATGAGAAGAGAATAAATACAGGCTTTCAATGAAAATGAAAGATGCATGAGCCTTTAGAAGTTTTAATTGCTGCCCTGGTATTTGCGTAGAAATGACTGGATGAACCCATTTGGAAGCAGAATGATGCTTTAAAAAAGCTTATCCCCATGTTTCTTAAAGACTTGGCTAACAAGTAGATTAATGAAAGAAAATGTCCTAGCAAATGGGTGTGTATATACATTGGTAGCTGTGCATTTTTCTGTGTATATGAAGGGATTAGGCTGTGCAATGTTATGTGAGAACCTCACTTCAGGTCCTCACTGTACACACTCAGTGACCACTTTAACTGTGTTAGATAGACCTGTACACATGCTCATTAATGCAAATAACTGATCAGCCAATCATGTGGCAGCAAATCAATGGATAGAGCGATGCAGACATGGTCAAGGGGTTCAGCCGTCGTTCAGACAAGACATCCGAATGGGGGAAAAAAATGTGGAATGATTGTTGGTACCAAAAGGGGTGGTTTGGAACGTCATTGAGAAAAAAGAGAGCACTGGTGAGCTCAGTAATCGCAAAAGGCCTTGTAGGAAGAACTTTGCAGTTGAATACCGAAGAATGCTTACAGTCATGAAGGAACACATGTTCAAAAGATCAGAAACACTCGATTCACTTGTGTTAGAGTGATAGCAAAGTGTGAAGGCGTAAAAGGAACTGGCCAAGAGTCTAAGAAAAAAGCTGAGAATGTACACTTCAACAACATGTGAATTGTTTGATTACAAGTCTAAAGATCGAGTACACAGCCAAATATGCAAACACAGGCTACACTGCAGGAGGTAAACCATTAGTTATCTGCAAAAGACAGGATGGCCAGGTTACAGTTTGCTTAGAAGTACATTGTCAATGGAACATCTTTGGTCCCCCAAAGGCAACCAAAAGTCTACAATCAAGATTAGATATCACAAGCTTTCTTATACCTGCACTAAGGAAGTTATTGAATACACACGACTAATCTTAAACAGCAGTGAACCCAACTGTCCAATTACTTTTGGTCCCCTAAAATTGGCAGACTGTATGAAAAGGAACGTAATTCATACGCCGATCACCCGATATGGATGTAAATACCCTCAAATAACTAAAGGTGATCTGTTCTTTTATTTTTTTCTCCCTATGCCCCCCCCCCCCACTTTGGGGCACAACGTTTTACATAAATACTGAATTTTACATGCGTTTGACATAAATTAAACAATATTTTATTGGAAAGGAACTTCAGTGGCATACATGCATTTTGAATAAAAATGAACAAAAAATAGCAATAATGATATCTTTCCTATAATAATAATTTTATCCTATTCCGACAATATTTACAATTTAGTGATTTTTTTAAATGCAATTAATTAATTCTGACTAAAGGATTTCCTTTTCTTTTTCACCCACTCCTTTTTATTTCTTTCCTCCCTTTGTCTTTTTTTTATATGGCCTATCACCAACCCTCAGCCTGTCTGATTTTCTTTTCCAGCCTTGAACCATACAAACTATATTTATCATTTCCCTGAGATACCAAGGTTTCTACTCTGCTGTGAGTTTTTTTTTTACAATTGATTTAAAATGCTCCATTTGACATACAGAACAGTCTGTATGTCCATTTCAGCCTTGATGTTACACTTTCTTAGCCACATTTGTATTTGAGTCTGGAAAAGGCTCACTATGGGACAGTACCAAAATAGATTCTGTTTCATCTTGGCATAAACTACATACTGGAGAATGTTCAATACCCGATCTATGTAACATTTCTTTGGTTGCTAAAATTCTATACAGTAGTTTCAACTGGAATCAACAGTTATTTTATATACACTCAGTGAGAACTTTATTCGGTATTTATTAGACTTCTTTTTTAGACTTTTACGGCTGTAGCCTATTCACTTAGAGTTATGATGTGTTGTATGTTCAGAGATGCTCTTTTGCACACCACTGTTGTAATGTGTGGTTATTTGCGTTACTGTCACCTTCCTGCCAGCTTTGAGCAGTCTGGCCATTCTCCTCTGACATCTCTCATTAAGCAGGCATTTCTGTCTGCAGAACTGCTGCTCACTGGATTTATTTTCGTTTCTTTGCACCATTCTTTGCAAACTCTAGAGACTAGTGTGCGTGAAAATCCCAGGAGATCAGCAGTTTCTGAGATACTCAAACCACCCTGTCTGCCACCAACAATCATCCATCCATCCATCCATCCATTATCTTAACCCGCTTATCCTGAACAGGGTCGCAGGGGGGCTGGAGCCTATCCCAGCATACATTGGGCGAAAGGCAGGAATACACCCTGGACAGGTCGCCAGTCCATCGCAGGGCACACGCACCATTCACTCACACACTCATATCTATGGGCAATTTAGACTCTCCAATCAGCCTAACCTTTGGACTGTGGGAGGAAACCAGAGTAGACACGGGGAGAACATGCAAACTCCGCACAGAGAGGCCCCGGCCGACAGGGATTCAAACCCAGGACCTTCTTGCTGTGAGGCGGCAGTGCTAGCCACTGCACCATCCGTGCCGCCACCAACAATCATTCCATGGTCAAAGTCACTTAGATTTTTTCCCCATTCTGATGGTTGATGTGAACACTAACTGAAGCTCCTGACCTGTATCTACATGATTGTATGCATTGCACTGCTGCCACACAATTGGCTGAGTAGATAATCGCATGAATAAGTAGGTGTAATAAAGTAAATAAATAAAGTGCTTGGTGAGTGTATATTCATATTTGTTTGTGCATAATAGTCTGCACATTCCCCATGGCAAATGCAAATACAGCAAAGGTATTAGGACAGTGACCCATTTTCTGTTGGCTCTGTACTCCAGCACATTAAATTTGAAGAATGAATACCAGGTTAAAGTTAAAACTGTCAGCTTTAATTTAAGGGTATTTACATCCATATCGGATGAACTTTGTAGGAACTACGGTCCCTTTTTTCTGATGAATTTTGAATGCATAACAGTGCTGTCATCTTGTTCTGGATTACTGTCCCCCCCCCCATTCTGATGGTTGATGTGAACATGACCTGTATCTACATGATTGTATGCATCGCACTGCTGCCACACAATTGGCTGATTAGATAATCGGATGTATATGTAGGTGTGAAAATGTTCCTAATAAAGTGCCCATTGAGTGTATACACAGTGAGGACTTTGTTTCCCATTCTAGGAGTGAACGATATGCACTAACAGGGCCGCTGGGTAGTTTTAAGCTGCTTATCCTCTGTGGATGCACCTCGAGGTCTGGTATCGAATGTGGACTGTCACGCCGTCTGTGGCCAGCCACCCCACAGGGCAGTGCATAATTGGCCATAGCATCACCAAAGGGGAAATGAGCAAGTCTGGTGAATATCACGGCGAAGATGAAGGCCTCTTCACAGTACATTTCTATGAAAAGACGTGGTTTAACATTTAATTACTTATTATGTTTGTAAAAACTGCTGATGGTCTAAACATGTGACTGATTAAGGCTAGTTCCACACCTGGTGATGATTACAATGAACATGTCTTTAAAGCAGGTGTGGAGGAGGAAGGTCGCCATTTTGTAAGGCTGAGGTCTTGAAAGTCCCTTTTTTAAAAATTTTTAATAAATGCCTTTTTTTTTCTTTTCCTCTAAATTATTCTTTATGGCAAAGCAGTGGCCAGCTTTGTCACAGTCACTGTGTGTTCAAAATGGAGAAAAGAGAGGGAAATGCATTAATAACAGAGAAATCCCATCTGTGCCATCATTGCATCACACATCCAGCATGTTCATTTGGACGCATTGGCACGGACAACTCCATCCCCACTGAAGGTCATTTTGGAGCGTACCAAGTCCTGACTCATCATTGAATGCGGAGGGTCATTCCAACTCCCTCTTGGTCCGGTTCTGTTACAATGCCAGTGTGTCCCAGCACAACGTGTCGCCCTGAGCTTGTTGATCCAGGTCCAGACCGCCATACGCATGGCAGTCTCACGAGCCTTCAGCTCGAGCGCTCGCTCTGCGGGAGCGGACTGGGTGGAGCCATGTCCAGGGGCCTCTGCGGCAGCCTGGGAGAGATGGAGATGGACGGGCCCCTACCTGTCGGGGGAGAGGGTGCTGCCCGTGCTGAGTGGAACTCAAGTGTTGCAGCTGCTGATAGGAGGCTGTGGAACAGGGCACACCAAAGTGCCCTGCACACTTGGTTACTGCCCACAGCCTGCAATATCAGGACATCTCCAGCTTTCTATGTACACATGCACAGTCACACACACTATTTCAACCCAGGTCTGACGTGCGCACACGCACACACATGCGCACACGTGCACGCACAGACGCAGACAGAAACACATGCACACACACAGACAGACACGCACACACAGACAGACAGACACACAAAAACACACACACACACACACACTATGAATCCAGGGACATGGATTTAACGGTCAATCTCTTGAAGTAATGCATCCACATTCAACTGAATGCCTCTGTTTAAAAAAAATCAACATCTATTCAAATCACACCCCTGGATACCAGGAACTGAAAACCTTCCTCCTGACGGGAAGGCTTTGGAGCCAGAGAAACGGCAACCCCGTAGTGCATTGCTTCATTAACAAAGACGCCTCTGCCTTTTAAAATTGAGAACGGTTAAACAAGTGAGCAATTTTGAAACGGAAACCAAACGAGACCGATTATGCATTCACCATTTACCAATCTCTTTAGTTTCGAGTTAGTTTTCTTCCAGCAGAGTCCTTTAATTAAAAAAAAAACAGCTTATCTTCTTACAACCTGCTTTACCTTTCAAATTCAATATTGGCTCCTTTCCAAGATCGACATTTTGACTACTTGCCAAAACCGTAGCAAAAAATGCAACCTTCATAGCGCGTGGATACAATTGTATTGGCCTTCTCCACAACAGGGTACAACTCAGATCATCGATCATGACATCACATAGACCTGCGATCAGGCAGCACAGTGTGGCCTGTGTAGCCATGTAAAAAATGATAAAAATAAATGATGCTGATTGAATGACTTTAATTAAATTGATATACTGAAGTGGAACATTGTTTTTGTTTTTTTCTGTGATCACCCTTTCCCTCACTTCTTTAGCTCATTCTATTTCCTTTCCCTGCTCATTTCCTCTATCTATTCTGCTTTCAGTTTCACACCCCCCCCTCCCCCCAGTCTCTCTCATTCAGTATGTATTCAGTGGACTGTATAGCCATTTGAAATGGTCATAAGAAATAATTGTTCTCTCAAGCCGTAAATGACTTCACTGTGACACAAACTCAGTATTCACAACAGAGTTTATATCATTACACTTATTTCTCATCTCTTTGGAACTATGTTCTCTCTCTCTCTCTCTTTCTCTCTCTACCTCTTCCGACTCATCTCAGGTATCTGTCCCTTGTCTCTCCCATTCTACACTGAACAATTATTGTAGTAGATTAGAAGCACAGACGGCTAAATACAAAGATGATGCATTTGTTTTTTTTTGTGCGTGAACCTCGGAGGTATTTATTTGTGTGTAACCTTGGGGGTATTTCTGTAAATTACCTAAACTCAAGCGTTATTGGGTAAGCATAATTGGGAATTATTTTGCAAATTTCTCATTCTCACCTTTATCCTGCGCAGTGGAAAGCCGGTACCTGTGAAGGGGGTGTGACAGGATGTTTTGCATACACGAGGTGTGCACTTTGTCTGTACGACCCGTGCGCTATTTATTCTGCTTGGCTTATGTCTTTCACTTGCCTGACAGTCCTTGTGTTTTTATTCTCCTGGGTTCATTTGTTTACCTTCGTTTAGCTGGCGGTGCATGCCTTTACGTTCGTTTAGCTCACTATCCTCTCGTTGTCTGTTCCTGTTGGGTTCATGTTGAGCGTTTGTTTAGTATGCTACCCCCGTTGCCTGAAACAGCCTGGAAACAGATTGCGTATCGCAGTTTCCGACTTTATCGCGTTTCAGAGGTCATCGGCGATGGAGCAGTCACCTGTATCGCGCTTTCAGCCTAGATAAGTCCGGAGAGCCGATCCAGAAGGGAGTAAGCCCAGAGATTTCAAACCTTTATCAGTGGAGCGAAAGGCTCCCGCTGGAGCGTGCTGACACACACGGACTGTTCCTATGAGACTGGCAGGCTATGCAAAAGTGAATCCTCGCACTCTTAAGAGCCTGGAACGTCATGGTTCATCCAGGTAACGGCAATAAACTCCTCATCCCGCAATAGGTCTATAGCAGTGCTTCTCACCTCCAGTCCTCGGGACTCACTTGCCAGAAGGCTTTTGTTGTAACCAGGAACTCGCACACCTGATTTATGACTGAACCAATCAAACCACCAAAAATGCCCTTGATTAGTTAAATCAGGTGTGTGAGCTTCTGGTTACAGCAAAAGCCTTCTGACAAATGGGTCCCGAGGAGTTGAGAAACACTGCTCTAAAGCAATAGGTTAGATAATGATGTAGTTGTTTACCATTATGATGCAGTCCTCCGTTCTTCCTCACTGAATGTTTACAGTTGTGGAAGCCCGACAACTGGATGCACAGCAACAAGCCGCACTACATCGATTTATCATAATTATCTGAAGCAATGACATGTGGTTTGAGAAATAGATGAATAATGTTTCCTAGAGTTTCCCCACCCCCCCCATTGTGACGAATTACGGAATCAAGCTGTCCTCCAATGCTGTTGTAATTACCCAAGCGAAATAGTTATAGGAAAATGAACAGAACTTCAAAAAAAAAAAAAAGCTGTCTGCTTTTGCTATCAGACCGTGTTTGAGTACCTCTGCACTACGGGAAGAGTGCTGTGAACTTAATGTAAAAATGATTGAATGACATTTTTAGAAAATGTCAGACACAGCCCTCGTCTGAAGTATGTCCGTCGCGCGTCTTCCGAGCGCTCTAACTGCGGCGCTCTCTGTCTTCTCGCGGCTCCCGGGGGCGCGAGCAAACGGTAACTACACCGAGCCCGGCGGAGGCAATTTACCGGCCGCTTGGCTCGCCAGCCTGCGGCGCAGAGCCCATCCCTCGAGGCGGGGCCGTTCATTCCCTCACCTCCTCTGACAGCGGCCTGGCGCCGGGCCAGGAGAGGGTCAGCCCGTCTGGCTTTCCCACAAATGTTTCGGACCAGGGGGGTTAGTATGGGAAAGCCGCGAGGTGGTAGCGGGTCTACGCCCTGGGGAACGGGCCGCATAGGGATTCCCAGGTGGTAAAACAGGAACACGTAGGTATGTGCTCACTCTTTCCTGGCCTTCAATGGACCTGAGGCTCTGTCCGTCTGGGTCAGAGAGATCCTGACCTCATCGACCAGTGATCGTAGATTTAGTGAAAGGGACAGGAAAGGGCCTGACCCCTCTGACCAATTGTCAATAAAGACGCATGGATCGTGCGGTTTCCGGAGAGTTCTCTTGGGCTGCCCTTGAGACGCTCTCCCTGTGTACTTTGGTAATTAGGATTATATCAATGTTTGTGATTGTATCTCTGAGCCCAGGTTACTACCATTCAGCGTAATACTGAGAATAATTGCCCTCTTTCTAGCGCTGGGACTGTGAAGGCTCCCCCGGTATCTTCATTTAGAGAGGGAGAGGGTCAGTGTAGGAGTATATGAAGAGTCTTTGAATAATTTTGTTTGTTCTCCTTATAGAGAATTTCTCCTTGTGTATTTGTCACAGGCCACTCGTATTCCTTTCCCAATGTAAATATCAGAGCTGGCCACTGGCAAAAGCAGTCTATTCAGTCGCTCAGGGCCACAATCATCGCTGGGCCACACAATTGACGTTTAAGTGGAGTGTGTGATTAATGTCGGAGCACTTTGAGGCCACCGAAACCCTAGAGCCAGCTCTGGCAAACATTCAGTTCAATTCAATTTTATTTGTACGGAGATTTCTACAGAGGACTGTCACAAAGACGCTGTACAGGGTAAATGTGGGTATGCACTGTGCGATTTTTGCAGTTGCAAAATTTCCAAATCGTGGCAGAAATCTTCCGTTGTGAGCTAAAATCGTCCGTCTTGGATCTCTCAGTGTGACATACTGACAGACGGCCCATTTAGTGAATCTTAGCCTCCGATGCAAGACAGTGTCAGATATTTCTGGCCAAAATCTTGCAATGTGACAGTTGCCATGATCGCAGACAATGGACATCTAATGAACAACCAACAGGAGCTTAATACAGTACATTACGTCCTGTCAACTAAACACATTGTTTCAGCATTAATTCATTCAGTCACTATATATTTCTAGTGTCACATTCAATACTAAAATATTACTTGCATGTGGATAAAGTAGCCTAGGCTAATTAAGTGGTATCATTTTTGCTATCGCTCTCAAACCATTTCACATGTTGAATTAATAGCCAAAGTCGAGACACTCGTCAGTAACATTGAAGCTAATATCCAAATGGAAAGCAAGAAAATAACCCGTGTATGACTTTTTCCGGGCAAAAAACCCCTCACGATTAATCTCCAGCCCTTTGCGCCCCCATCCTCTAATACCGCGCGTGGATGTCAGATGACGTAGCCGCTGTAATCGTAGGATGGAATCTCTTATTACAGAATCCCTGGATCTTATCGCGCGGTGTGACGGCAATGAAAGCCAGGATATTGTCAGGGCTACATCGCACAGTGTGACATGTACCAATCGTAAAAGAAGGACGATATCGCATAGTGTACAGCCAACAGAACAGAAGGGAAGAGGGGGGAAAAAGGTGGGAAATACCAGCCCTAAGCCCCCAGATAGCAAGAGGTAAAAACATATATATATATTTGTATTTGTTTGTGCATAATAGTCTACACATTCCTCATGGCAAATGCAAAAGCAGCAAAGGTATTAGGACAGTTTCTGTTGGCTCTCTACTCCAACACATTGAATTTGAAGAATGAATACCAGGTTAAAGTGAAAACTGTCAGCTTTAATTTAAGGGTATTTACATCCATATCGGATGAACCTTGGTGGAAGTGCAGTTCCTTTTTTCTGCTGAAGTTTGAATGCATAACAGTGCTGTCATCTTGTTCTGGATTACTGTCATTCCTGCCGTCATTCATATGGATGTCTGTATATACTGTACACAGTGAAGTTATTTTTCACTGTCATTTATCGCGGCGCTCACAGACCTCTACTCTCGCTTTCATCTTCTCTCCCTCTTTCCGATTGCTCTCCCTTGTCTCTGCCGCGTGTCCTCTCTCTGCCACTCCCGTCTCATAACGGATCCATTTGCTTTCTGCTATGCCGTCCGACTTGTATTTCATCTAGGCCTGAATGCAGGTATTCGTGTCTGTGAAGTTTTTTTGCATTTTTTTCGAGACCGGTTTCACATCTGTTCCATCTCCCCCTTTCCTCCTCTCCCGTTGTCTTTCTCTGACTCCTAAATTCTTATCTTTTTAAAGCTCAATTCCTCTCAGCCGGCAGAGAAAACAGAGAGAGGAGCTCGTCTGAGGTAAACAGTAAAATCCAACATGGTGCTCTTTGGAACAACGGTGACGAGAATGACGAGAGAAGAATGGCACTCTTGATATGGATGGTCCTCTCAGCCGGTATTGGAGACAAAGAAGAGGCGAGAGGTGTGTTGGAGGAGGGCACACTCGCATATTCTGCCTTTCTCCTGTTTATTCTGCTGTCAGAGGGAATCTGTGAAATCACTCGATTGCTCAGGTGCTCGGTGCGTCTTTGCTCCACTTGTCCCTCCGTCCTAGTTTTTTGGCCCTCAGTTTCTGGAGCCCCTTCTGCCGTCTATTTTTCCATGCTTCGTCCCGCATCGTTGTTGTCCACTTCATGAAAGGAGCTGTTTTGCCTCACTGGCATATGACAATCAGGGCCCTTCCTGTCTCAGGGCCTTCCAGACCGCCTGCAGCCCTCTCTGTCGTGACCTCTACCTGCGAGAAGCTCTGCCAGGGATCCGCTGCGCTTTACTGAGAGTTTCTCTACTGAAATTGCATTTTTTCTTTCTCCACTCAACTGTTTTCTTTTTCCATCTTTCCACCCACACTTTCTTTTTCTATGTTATACTTCAAGTATCTTTCAAAGCCTCCTGCTGGGAGTAGCCATTTATTATAGATATTATACAATATGCTCTCTTGTAGCTTGTGCATTTGTCCCTCTCTCTAGTATTCTACCTTTCTTTCTTTCTTTCTTTCTTTCTTTCTTTCTTTCTTTCTCTCTCTCTCTCACTCACTCACTCACTCAATTCATTTTCACACACACACACACACACACACACACACACACACACACACACACACACGCACACACGCTATCTCTCTCTCACACACATACACACACTCACACACACACTATTTTCTATCATGCCCCAGTTCTCAATAATGGGCCCCAGGAGACAACAGTGTAACTAATGCAAGAACTGAATTACATTTTTTTGTGAGAATTGAATTTTATTAGCGTGTTCTTGTTATTTGTATGATAGTTTTACATAAAAACACATTGTGTATCTGTTAGTGATTGACTTGTGTATAAAATGTGTGTTGTGAGAGAAAGAGGGAGAATACATGTCAAAGTATATCATAGATTTACACGTTTGAATGTCTCTGGTTGCCATGCTTGTCCTCATTTTGTGTCAAGGCAGAGAACTCTCTTTTGCCTCTTCTCTTCTGATGTTTTTGAATTACTGATGACACATTTTTTTTCTCATTATTGCAATTCATCCGAGAGAGACAGCTTCTGCGGAGGGTAAAAATACGCACCATAGCACACAGAACGTACATAATCAGCATTGTTTAGATTTTTTGGAAAACCTCATTTTGTTGCATAGGAGCACCTCTGACATCTTCAGGGCGGTTAGGACAATAAAATGAAGAGGTGATAACGATAAGGGCATAATAAAACGCCCCTCTCCATCTTTGCACGCCTGTAGTTTTTTCTATTTTTTTCTCTCTCAGCAACTCGGTCTTTGTTTCTGTGTCTCATCTTCTTCTCCTGGACATTTAATCTCTCTCTCCACTTATCCTCCACTCCCATCTTTCTCAGGAGGCCTGCGTGCATGGGGACGTGATGCGTGCAGGGATAAGAATTCCTTCATTTTCTTTAGTAATTTTCACAGCAGCTTCTCTTGCCATATCTCTCCCCCCCTCTCTTCTCCCTCTCTCTCCCTCTCTCTCTCCCTTTCTCCCTCTCTCTCTGCTGGAAGGGCTAATTCGTCACACTTCCACAGAAAAGAGTGACAGCGGGAGAGTGGGTTTGATTTGGAGGGACGTCGGTCCATTTCTTTCCTCTTTGAAAGATGAAGAACGCGTGCTGCGTTCTCCGCAAATGAGGCCAGAGCCACGCTCCACGGATAGATCACAGATCTGCGCTGGGGCTAAGCTGCTCGTTCTCTCCTTCATTTCTCCGTTTTCCATTTTCGCTCCGGGCCTTCTCCATCCCGCTTTGCCTCTCTCTCTCTCAGACCTGCAGACGTTCGCCTTCGTTCTGTTTAAAAAAACCGGGCACGTTTGAAGGTCCTCTCTTGAGGACGCTTGTAAAGTGGACAGCGCAGATGGACCTGCGTTCGAACGTTGTGGACGATTGGTTGACGTTCCCGGGCGGATCGCGTCACGCTTCGGCGGCTTGTGAACGGCTTCAGAGGCTGTCGCTGCCGCTTTTCAGACTCACGTGCTGCTGTTCGCAATGTTGATGGCTTTGTTGATGGCACATGAGAATGGGTAGCCTGTAGCCTAGTGGCTGAGGTGCATGACTGGGACCTGAAAGGTTGGTGGTGCTGGGCTAAAACAAAAACCTGCACCCACACCGGCCATTTTCCGATAATATAAATCAGGCATGTCCAATCTTATCGTGAATGAATCCCAACCAGAACCTCTGCAGCTGCATTAGTAGGAATACAGGCGACCACAGCCTGAACACTGAGATCCCTGAGCCCTTTTTATTAGCACACAAAATGGCTTAATAGTCTTAAATTATGTGCTTGTTCATGTGGATAATATTGTAAATGGTTGGAATTTATATAGCGCATTTATTCAAAGCACTGTACAATTGATGCTTCTCCATTCACCCATTCACACATGCACTCACACTCCAACGGTGATCAGCTGCCATGCAAGGCACCAACCAGCTCGTCAGGAGCATTTGGGAGTGTCTTGCTCAGGGATACTTCGACACACCCAGGGCGGGATTGAACTGGCAACCTTTCAACTGCCAGACGACTGCTCTTACCGCCTGAGCCAAAGTCGCCCCCTTGATTTCTGGTCTTGCAGGTTGCAGGGTCTGCTAGTTTCAGTTTTTCCCTTAATGTCAGTGACCAATTCAGAGCCAAAAAACCAGGTGAGGAGAGATAACTGTAATTGGCTCTTGTAATTGATTAATTAAGTCTCAAATGTGGATACCAGGGAATGTACACCCTGCTGTAAAAGTTGGCCAGCTGTCAGATGTTTGAAAACATATCTTGAGCTGGTCAAACAATGTCGAGCTGGTCTGAACTGGTCAACCAGCTAAACCATGTCAAGCTGGGAGCTGGTCTGAACTCTTCACTCTCACAGTCATACCCATGGGCAATTTAGACTCTCCAATCAGCCTAAACTGCATGTCTTTGGACTGTGGGAGGAAACCAGAGTACCCGGAGGAAACCCACACAAACACGGGGAGAACATGCAAACTACACACAGAGAGGCCCCGGCCGACGGGTATTCGAACCCAGGACCTTCTTGCTGTGAGGCGGCAGTGCTACCCACTGCACCATCCATGCCGCCGCCCTGTAAAAATGATTCCCACAATTCAAAATTCTTAAGTAACTGTAACATCACCAGAGCTTAGTATTTGTAATCCACAGAACCTTGAACCTTGAAATCTGAGCAAACTCAAAAGTGTTATTCTAATCAGTTACTGAAGAATCTTTAATTAGGAGAAGCAAAACATTCTCACGGTGTGGAATTTAGTGCGGCTGAGCCGTGTGTACTCTGTGATGAACCCAGTGCCAGGACTGGAGGCGTCCCACCTCTCTCGGAAGGCCCAGCTGATACCCACGAGTGCGCACAAATCGGGGCCACAGGCAGACTTGAAGCTTAACTCTTCACATTATCCTGTCGCGAATTAAGGAACTGAAAAGTGCTCCCAGGTTGCATAATTTTTGGAGGGAACCCCCCCACACCAACCACCCGCCTCTCCCAGAGTCACAAAGGGTGGGAATGTCTGGAGCTCTTTACGTGTGGTACGAACTGTCTTTTACTGTGAGCCATTCACATCTACTGCTATATTATACCTGTGGCCTCCATACATGACTTAAACAAATGCTGTTTGAATGTGAATGAAATTGGTAGCAACAAAATTGGTCTATGAATAATTTTGTAATATCACAAAATTGCTGACATTTTGCTGGAAGCAAGAGAATGGTGCATAATATAATGGAAGTGAATTCGGGAAGCAGAGGAGAGAGAGGGTGCAAGCGATAAAAAGGCAGAAGTCAAGTGGAGGCAGATACACAAGGAGAGACAAGAGCAGATTTTAGCGAGAGGAAAAGCGAGAACATGAGCGAAAGAGGGTGAGAGGTGGGAGCGATTCAAGGGCGTGAAAAATAAAGTAGGGAAAAAAATCAAAGTGCAGCTCCAGAGCTCTTATATGTCTGCTTTCCTTCGGGGGTAGTTTCGTTATAGAGTGAAAACAGCCACTGTACAGGTTGCTGGAATGACTGTATGCCGCCTTTACAAAGGTCATGCACACATCCACACACCCACACACCCACACACACACATCCACACACCCACACACACATCCACACACCCACACACACATCCACACACCCACACACACATCCACACACCCACACACACATACATGCACACACACCGACTCACATGCATGCATTCACATACATGCACATACACACACAGACACAGACACATACATGCACACACACCGACTCACATGCATGCATTCACATACATGCACATACACACACAGACACAGACACATACATGCACACACACCGACTCACATGCATGCATTCACATACATGCACATACACACACAGACACAGACACATACATGCGTGCACATACATACACACACATGCATGCATTCACATACACACGCATGCATGCACACACACTCACACCCACACATGCACATACACCCATACACATGCAAGCATTTACACATACACTAACACACACATGCACACACACACACACACACACACACAGACACGTACATGCATGCACATTCATACACACACATGCACGCATGTACACGCACACACACCTACACACACATGCATTCACACACTCACACACACACACACACACACACACACATGCATGCGCATATATACACACAGATGCATGCACCCACACATGCACACACACACACATGTGCACACTCAGAAAAACAGCCTCTCTGCAGGTTGCTGCAATGACTGCATGCTGCCTTTGCAAAGGTCACACAGACACGTGCATTCACACACACACATGCGCGCGCATACACACGCACACACATAATTTAGTGAGCAGGAATGCATTTGCAAATATGAATGGTCAAATATAAAAATAAACAACACATCTCACTGAAGTCAAGAGGGTTTTTCACACATTTCCTGAAATTATACAGTACACCATTTCCCAAAACTATAAACACATAAACAACAACACATACAACATACAACACACAGAACCTCACACTGCTCTGGCCCAACCTCAGACCTATAAGGCAAATTGAAACATGTTAACTTCCCTCTAAATGGAACTTTGCATTCAGATGGCACACAGAAGCCAACAAATACAAAGACATTACTGAATATCCACCTCACACTAGTGAGATGGATTAAAAACACAACTCTGAAACCTGTTAATGAATCACTAACCATAATACATTTTCATTGCCTACAGTTTACAATAACTTAGAATAAATGTGTAAAACAGTATGCTGTATCAGTTATCTTTTGTGTTTTACAGCAGGCAGGAAAAGTCGGGGAGACGAGTAAAAATACAATTAAGAAATTTTTTTAACTCAACTAAAATAAAGGATATATAGACATTGGTAAAGAAAGAAAAATGTCATTTTTACACTACCTCAGCATCCTACCTATGGGCTTGGTCAGGGTATGTGTTTTTCACAGGCTACGCTCGCCCTGGCCCTTGGTGTGCCTTATCGACCCCGAGCAAGACTGCAAGCTCATGTCCCTACAAGCCTCATCCATTGCCTGGATACGTTTTTCTGCTCATATGGAATTCTTTCATATATCTTCCACCACCATACCGAGGAAAATCTCCTCCAAGGCGTTTATGCTGTAACTGGGGAGTAGGCTGTGGGAAGCCGATCTCCGAATCTAGGAGCGTCGGTAAACCAGTTGCACACCACAGCAGCGCAGTGGAAACTTTCCAACAAATGTTATACCAAATAGCAATGTACTGTAGCCTGACTGCTATGGTGCCCTGGTTCACTATGCTCGTGTTGAAATGCGATATCATCCCAAAGACCGTTGAGGATGGCATGACGGTGGAGGACCTGAGGTTGGCTGATGGGTGGCATGGATTGCGACATTGCCGCCACAGAGACCAGGGGTACCCACGCTGGGACAGTGGCCAATAATGTTCCACCATCTTATCCTCCATTTGCTGAGGTTAAATCCTCCCTCGTCAATGAATTGGATGAAGACTGGCTTGAAAATATTCCAAGCGCCGGTCTTTGACTTGGATGTGGTCAGTAGTTGATCTGGGGTCTGTCTGAGTTAGCCGGATGACTGCACAAAGTTAAAGCTGAAACTCTTTTTTTGCTTCAGTCCTTGTTCCAGATTTGGGTGGTTTTACTCAGTATAGTTATCTGGCTAAATCAGTCATCCTACTTTGTAGAACAGGCCCCTGGTGATTTGGTCAATCGCTTGAAATAGACAGTAACCTCGTCTTCTTTTGTTCAGGTCTGAATTTCTCACAAACAAATAACATGTGTTGGCTGACCATGTTGACAATTGCAGTTTGTCATTCCATTGACAAGAACGTGGTCAACTATAGCAGCACAGATCTCGTCAGAGACAAATGTTCTCCTCTTCCTCTTCCTCCTCCTCTCAGTTGTACTCTTCCTCTTACTTCAGCTCTTCTGCATTGTTTAGGTCCATTGGGCCTCATGCAAGAACCACTCGTACAAACTGATTTGTTCTTAAATCGCTTGTACGAATGACATAGATCTTGGCACATTCACCAAATTTTTCGTATTTACAAATTGTTAGGTAGAAACAAAATGTATGACTGGTCCTTACCTGCTGTGCGAATCACGTAAGGCATTCCGTTCATTTTTCCTTTTGGTGATTGCACCTAGAGAATTGTGTGCAGGTTGTGATAACCTGAGTTCATTATATTGAGTGTCAGTGATTCCTAAATAAGAACATGAGGTGCTTCATGAATAGATTTTTGTGTAGAGTTTTGCGCAAAGGGTTCAACAGATCTGCAAAATATGTGAAAACTGGTGAAGAGTGTTGATAGGAATGAGGAATGAGCTGGTCTTTTCGGTAGCCGTAATTGTTCGTGATGTTTTACTTATATAACAATTTTTGGTGTATATATTATTGAGAGAAACTGTGATACATTTTTCCACACAAAGCAAACCTGCTGTACTTTGGGCTGTATTTGACCACACAAACTATGACATTTGCACAGTAATTTACTGTTTAAATGAAGTGAAACCGGGAAATGAATCTAAATTCAATTCATGATATTTATGAATATTTATTTTCTGTAAAGATGTCCCAATCGACTAATTTTATTTCTATTAATTTCCTGAATTGTCTCCATTAAAATGGAATCTACTCCAGCTCCGTATGTGAATGATTTATGAGGTAGACTTGATTTACCCAAGGGGAGACCACGCACTCATCATTCCTCCCTGGTCCACAGAACTGTTTAATCTGCGGAACTAAGGTTCAATGGAGCTTTTGGCCCATTAGAAAAGCGACAGAATATTCGATTTAAAGTAATAGAATCTGCCATCTTGGATATTTAGAGTGTCTTTAGTAATAGTCCATCTGCTCTCTCTGCAAAGAAACCTCGATCATCACTTTGCATATTTGCTAAAGGGTGAGGTCCTATTAAATAAATAAATAAAATATGTTATCATTATGGTGGAAAACTGTACTGATTATTGACACTTTCAGATATTGCTGTCAGAGTATATATTTTGAAATGTGAAATGTATTTATCATAGTGTATTTTCAAATACCATTTATATGGGAGATATACCTGTGATTCCAAAACCTGTTTCTGTACCGTCCAGTACAGCTGCAGATCTCACTGAGCCTGCTAATTAGTTCAGTGTGCTAACTTATGGTTGAAATGAAAACATGGACGGTAGATCTCCAGGAACAGGCTTGGGAATCACGTCTATACACGGTGCGCCAGTATGTTTTCTGATTGTGTGTTTGTACTGTAAGTGTGTGAATTAGAGGGCCAGTATGCCAGTATGGTGATAGCCAGTGATGCTGAGGGGTCATTGAACTGACTTATATTTGCACGTTAAATCTTATTTACATTACTTTTTTTTTGCTAGAGGAGACACAATATTGCCAATGAGGTTTGACTCATTTCAACATTTGCCAATGGAGTAAGACCCAGTCACTTGACAAGCAATAATCAGTAGCTTAAAATGAGCTAATATATTCTACTTGACTTGACAGAAAAATATGGGTGAATATGAATATGATATTTTGAGTCTCATTACACAACAAAACCACTTAAGACTTTTTTGAAGCATGCGCTGGTTAGGGAGGAGGGCTGGGGTAACAGAGGAGATGAGAGAAAGTGTGATATGAAGAGGACGAGGATGAGATGAAGAGGGAGAGATGCATCGATAGTCTCATGATAGAAAAGCACCAAGAAGTGTGCATGTACTGTATTAATCTTGGGTGAAGGTGAGTCTCGTCATGAATGGCACATTTATAAGCGAGCAAATGAAATATCATTTTATTCAGGTACTGACAGCAACTGACCATGCCAGAGGTGCCGGAGCCAATGGTTTGGACTGTGCCGTATCATATATTAAATTGTTTTATGTTATGCTGTGTTGTGTTATGTTGTGTCACGTCAAGAATGAAGTTTAATTTTATCCCCAACCATTATATTATCATCCATGCTCTGCTGGATGTGCTTAAAGGACACACCGATTCCGCCTACATCTGCAGTTAATAGTCATTGAATCTGTACACAGACAGGGAAACGGAATGAGATGGCGGAAGATGGATAGTTTGCGAGAAGCATGAGAAAATAGTTGGGTTTCGGATTTTAATACTGTGTTGCCCTTCACTCGGTCACAAAGTCCGGCAATATTGCGGCGCTTAAGATCAAATTCACTAATGCCAGCGTATAAAATCGAACGGTTTCAGGGGCAACTGTTGGTTTATAGGTCTGCTTTCCGCCTCCTTGGTTTCCTGCCTGCTGAGGGCCTCTGCAGTTCAGAGGCATATGTTCTGGGCGGAGTGCTCTGCGGAGAGAATACAGATACAGGAGCGCTGATAAACAATATCACTCCACAATGGTGTTTAATACACGCGTTCAATCACTCTGTTAATCTCCTCCTCCCACTTCTCCCTCCCTAACTTTAATCACAACTTTTTCTCCCCCCCATTTAGTAGTCCCCATTGCGCTCTCTCTTGCTCTCTCCTTTTCTTTCTCTCTCTACCTTTCAGGCTCATTCTCAAGTATTTTCCCTTCCAGGTTGGTTCCACCTCATGTTGTTTATGAGTATGTAATTTGAAATTAATACATTAGAACACATCTCCTGCTCTCTCTCAAATTGTAGTTTTTTTGCCACTACTTTACTAAGTGTATATTGTCATAGTAACCTGAAAACGATCAAAACATTTTTCGGGAATGTTATGCAGTGTGCAAAATTAATTGATGTATTATAGATGGAGCGAGCACCTGCTGAAAGATATGTGGATATGTCCACTTTTTAGATTTTGCACAATAACCTTGCTTCCACGGTTATTTCTGACTTAATAAGCCCGGCTCTCTCCTGATCTGTGCTGGCTTTGGCTCAAAATCGCCATGCGAGAAGAGCTCTCTTCCAAACAACAGTACAGATTTTTTACATTCAGTGGGAAGAACTATTAATAATTAAAATTATACAATAGTTATAGAACAATAAATATTATTATTGTTATGCACTGTGCATAGTAGCCACATGTCAGGGCACAATCCACTTATGTTCAGTATATTAATAGTCAGTAATTTGGGTTTGTTCCCATAAGTATTGTTTAAAGGCTTTTTATATGAATGTATTTTTTGGCAATGTGGGACAGAGTGCATATGCGCCTTATTTTCAGTCTGCATGAACTCCATCTCATGTGCTACATTTGCACTTTCACACTGCTTTCCAGAGCAGCTTTTTAAATAAATTTTATTGAAAACTTCTGCTTCAGTACATTTCTCAAGGGTACAACTGTTGAGCCCAACCCAAATATCAAACCTGCGATCTCTGAGTTACAAGCCCCTGTTCCATAGCCATTATATTACTCTGGTAGTTTGTCTGCCTGTGTGTATGACCGTGTGGGGGTTAGTGGGGCTTACTGCTACACACTCTCTGTCAAGAGACTGACAAAATGAAACTTTGGAAACCACTCCTGTTTTTATTTCATTTATTTCATTTTATTTTGGAAAATATTTTACAGGGAGCACAAAACCTTATCAATTTGCTACATCCATTTCCCTGCTAACATTCTCATGTACACTCATTGTCCACAACAGACTGACCAGTAATATTCTAGGGATGTTCTACTGGAACCAAGTTTCCCGGACTGATATGGTATTTAACGTTTGCTGATAATGTAAGGCCAGGTTCTTCCAGAATCATGTTCCATGGCAGTGGGAGCAACAGCAGAGGGTTCTTTCACAGTGAATACAACTGGTTATATCTACCATTACACAGCAAGAAGCATAGTACAAAAAAAATCACACCTGTCTCACTTATCTCAAACTAATTCCCCTCAGAGTAAACCCTCAGCTAGCTGTTGGTTCCATTTGTCTTCATCTCCCTATATCACGTGTACTCTCTGCCTTCTAGTGCTTTCTTGGAGTTTTTTATAAGATACTGTTAAACTCAGCAATGAGGATTGAGGAGCTTTCTGTGTCCACACGAGGAAACTACACTAAAACTTGAGGCGTACAGCACAGAAAATAACAAGCTAGCCAAGCGGCTAATCACCTGCCATACATTGTAGCACACACGCTAAACAGTTTTGCGTTTGTTTTAATTTCATCTGCAAAGTAAGCACATGCATCGTATTAACAGCCAAGGCCTGAAGGCCTGGACATTATTTTTTCTGTTTGCCTGCTTGCTCTTGTTCCCTCTATTTGAGGGCAGAGATATTTGGTGGTAAGCAGGGGCTTGGCCTGGCTCGGTTGGGCGGTTGTGTGCCAACCCTAGAGAGACCTATAGACCTATTTAGAAATGCGCATTATGTTTGCCGTGAATTGACGGAAAATCATAAATGAAGTAAATGAAAAGTGCAAACCCCCCAGGGCCTGCCCATCCTTTATACATAAATCTCACCCCAGGATGAAACTCCGGTAATGGCACTGTGATTGATTGACAGATTGACCAGATTGATCATAAATTATAGTGCTGCATCATGAATTATACCTTTATTTTCCCGAAATGTAAATTAATCATATGCACAATCCAAAAATGTCGGTGTCATTGGGGATACCTGACTCGTTGAAACCTTTCTCTCTCTAGATAACACTGTGGCCCGTTAGATCTCAGCAGTGCTGGCCGTAGTCGTGCTAGAAGGGTGTGCATTTCATGGGGGACCACCACTTACAGAACCTAATGGGTGGCTGCTGTGCCAGGATTACAGGGCAACTGACGTTTCTGTATAAAATGAGTTAATATTACCCCAGGAATGATATTTTTTATAACATATGTTAAACAGTTGAAATGGTCAAATGTTCAAAACTGTTGTAACAGTACTATAAATAAAACTATGCTGTGGGAGTCGACAGTTCTTAAGCTTGACATCTGAAAAATATGAAATCTGAAAAAAAAAAAAAAAAGATAGAGCCCTATCTTTCTTAGCTCTGAGAACAGAGGTTTGTGCTTTACTGACCTGCACACAGAAGTGACTTTTATAGAGCTGAGCCTGAACATGGAGGATATGTGTGAAGAGATGATGAGAACCAAATGAGAGCGAGACTTTGACCTTTGATGTTCTTTTTTTTTTTTAAGATATTTTTTAGGCCTTTTTCAGCTTTATTGGACAGTATAGTATAGAGAGACAGGAAGAATGGGAGCGAGAGAGAGGGGAAGACATGCGACAAATGTCAGACACCCGACCTTTGATGTTCTTTAATGAAACATCTCATTACAAGACTTAAAAACAGGGCTGAAAGGAGAAGACCTATACTTACACGTGGGCCACACACACTCACTCACACGCACACACACACACACACACATGCACGCACTCACTCACGCACGCTCGCACGCACACACACAACTACCCTTATTCACTGCCCAAGTGTTTTCTCTGTTTCACCGTGTATGTCTGCAATACAGTGAGCACCATAATTAATTGGACAGTGACACATTTTTTGTTATTTTGGTCCTGTATTCTAGCACTTTGAGTTTGAAAGGATACAATGACAATGATGTTGAGATACAGACTGTCAGTCTAGTCCCTCCCATTTTCAGGCATCCAAAGATAATGGACAGGTTAACATAATGTCGAAAAAAGTAATCATTTTTTATATTTGGTCGTGTATCCTTTGTATGCAATGACTGCTTAAAGTCTTCGATGCATAGAGAGATAGATAAATCTTTATTTATAAAGCACTTTTCCAAACAAAGTGCTTAACTGAAACAAGCATAAAATCAAGGTAACAAGCATAAAATCAAGATAAAATGAAACACAAAATATATCATTTTAAGATCAATGTCAAAAACAAATAAAATAGTGTAAATAAAAGTAACGGGAGTGTTAATAATAGTAGTAGTAATAATAATAATAATAATAATAATAATAATAAAAACCACCACCAATAATAAAACAGCAATAAAACCAAGACATTACCAGATGCTGGATATCTTCCATGGTGATGCTCTGCCAGGCCTGTACTGCAGCCATCTTCAGTGCCTGCTTGCTTTGGGGACTTTTTGCCTTCAATCTCCTCTCAGCATGTAAAATGCATGTTCAATTGGATTCAGATCCGGAAATTGACACAGTCAAGGATTTTCCCATTTTTGGCCGTCAAACATCTCTTTGTTGCTCTAGCAGTATGTTTCGGGTCATTGTCTTGTTGCATGATGAAGTGCCGTCCAATAAGTTTGGAGGCATTTGGTTTTATCTGAGCAGATGAAATATTTCTGTAGACTTCCGAATTCATTGTTCTACTTCTGTCTGCAGTCACATCAGCGATGAAGAGAAGTGAGCCAGTTCCACTGGCAGTCATACAGGCCCAAGTCATAATACCCCCTCCACCATGTTTCACGGATGAGGTGGTATGCTTTGCATCATGGGCATTTCCTTTTTTTCTCTCCACACTTACATCTTTCCATCACTTACACTTTGTTCCAGAACTCTTGAGGCTCTTTTTGGTGCTTTTTGGAAAACTGTAATCTCCTCATTCTGTTCTTCAGGCTAATCAGGGGTTTGCATCTTGTAGCATACCCTCTGTAGTCCTGCTGGAGTAGTCTTCTATGGATGGTAGACTTTGACACATCACACCTGCATCGAGTGTTTCTTATCTGTCGGGCTGTTGTCAGGGGGGTTTCCTTCACCATAGATAGTATTCTCTAGTCATCCACTATAGTGGTCTTCTTCGATCTTTTGTCATAATTGAGTTCACTGGTTGTTGTTTTTTTTTGTTATAATGAACCAAACTGCAGATTGCAAACCACAGATTGAATATTGCAAACCATAGGGTTTTTGCAATATTCCTGAAACAGCCAGCTTAATCCTGAAACAGCCATCTTAATTTGCATTGACAGTGCTGTCTTCCTCATGTTTTCACACCCGAACAACAATCTCCAAAGGAAATCGCAAAGACTAGAATCAAGACTTCACATCAACAACTCTCTTCTGCATTCACTAACAACCCAAATGAATACACCTGTCTAACGAAACACATGTGTGAAGCCAATCCAGCAAATACTTGTAGTACCTTAAAATGGGGGGAACATGTGCAAAAGGTGCTGTCATTTCTAAACGGTGCATCCGATATTACATTACATTACATTACGATATCAATGAAAGTACCTGAATTTAAAGCTGATTGTCATTGTATCCTTTCAAACTCAAAGTGCTCGACTACAGGACCAAAATGACAAAAAACGTGTCACTGTCCAATGAATTGGATCCCCACTGTATGTAGTTACCCTGCCTGACTGCATAACTGCTGCTTGCAATAAGCTATTTACTTAGACATCTTATGTTTATTTGATTGTCTTTTAACAGTGCGGTATGTATTTGTTTTTTGCATTTACTTTATTTATGTTGTTTCTGTTTCATGTGAATTCTTCCTAGCATTTAACACCTAGCCCAGGGACTATAGTTGGAAAATCGCCAGCTAGCAAAAACTGGCACATTTACAGTAATGTTCATTAATGTGTATTGTCCCTGTTTCAACTGAACTAATAAACTAGACTAAACTGACCCCAACCAAGCACGAGAGAGGGGGACAGACATGGTTGGGGCAGAACTAAAGCAAAGTCAAGATAGAGGGGCCATTGGGACTCAAACGAAGAAAAGAGCTGAACTCTTTGGAGCAAGAAAACCAGAGGGAGAATGACAGGAACAAAAATAGACGATGATGGTGGGCTTCCAGAATGAAAGGGGGCAAATAAAGGGGGGAGAAAAAAAGGATACAAGCTCCTTTTTGGCAGTGTCAAATGTCACTGGTCGCCGTGACAACATGAAAATGAGATGCTAAAAGAGTGGAATCCTGGGGGGGGGGGCGAAGGCTGGCTGACGGGGTGGCGTTGTCATGGCGACCCGCCGTGCGTGTCTTGGGGACAGAACGGGTGTATTTAAAAAAGGAAATGGGGATCAGGGGAGGATGCACGGCCGTGCCGGAGGAAGAGTGGACGGAATACAGGAGTGCGCCGGCGTCGGGAAACGCGACGGAGAGAAATGAAGAGGTGTAAGGGCATCGCATTAAATGGGGGGGGGGGGGGCATGAAAAGGGCATGTAGTTATGCTGAAAAGAAGAGCGTTAGAGAAAGGTTGTGAAGAGGAGGGGAGAGAGAAAATCACAGAGATTTAAAAATACATTTATTGAGACATTTTCCAGAAACAGGATTTACAGTGTAGAACTTCAAAGAGAGAGAGCGAGAGAGAGTGTGAGAGAGAGTGAGAAAGAGAGTGAAAGAGAGCAAGAGAGAGCGAGAGAGACTTTTATGTCAAGCTTGAGCCAGAGTTCCAGGATCAAAGGTGAAAGTGCAGACAATTTTTCACATTTCTTTCCCACACTGTAAACACCGAAAAGATAATCTTATCAAACTGGAAAGATGGGGGAACTCTTCTCAGTCCATAGTGACAGAACACTCCGCCTTAAAATGATGCAGTGCTTCATTAAGGGCCGTATACATTCATGGAATATTCATGGAAATCTGGACCCCTTCCCTTTATTTCCGTGTGGGAAAACAGATGCCTCCATCCTTCCTTTCCCCTCTCCTACCAATCACATAATCATACTGTTTTATGCACTCGGGCATAACATATCTCCTGATTATGTCTTGATTATGATTTTGTGGAGTTCTGTTTGAGGCCAGCGGGTGGTCTTGGGCCAAGATATGAGTTTCTCATTGCGAGTAACACGAAGCATTGCAAGCTATAACAGTAGCTCACAGCGACACACAAAATCAATCATCTATACTTCAGACACCTTTTAAATAGTGCCAAGTGGTGTCATGCGCCAAATTTTGTTTATATATGTTTCTTTTTATTTTAGCTGTAATCAAATCAGACAGCTGGAATCAGATGCTTAATTACGGAACTGTTTTTTCTTTTCAATGAAATCGACTGTCGGCCATCTAAAGTGTTACATTTGAAGTGTCTCGAGGTAAAGGTTCACACGTTTTTAAAGATTTGCTATTATCTGTTCAACTGTCACCATGGATTCAAATTGGCCAAATATAGGGCTGTAGCCTGCCAATTTTTATATGTAAATATGGAAGGAATAAATTGAATAATTATACCAATAACAACATTAGTAGTGGTTTCAGCGTTGCTCCGTCACTGAGAACGTTAAGATCAAGCACTGTTTGGTCCACACCGGCCCTGTTTTGTAATTGTTTCTGCCTGGAGCTGGTGTGTGTTTGAGTGCTACCAGAGATAAGGGAGGAGAATTGCTAAATTACAGACAGGGAGGTGCCGCGAGCAAAATGGAGAATGTTGCAGAGGTCAATGTTTAGCAAACGAATGTGGGAGCGAGGGCTGCGAGACGGGGCTGCGAAAGCGTTGTGCGAGACTGACACCCGAGTCCTGACACCAGACGGATGTTCTCTTTTCATATAACAACAAACTTTGCACTACTTTGTGGCTGCATTGTGCATATGCCTGAGTAGCAGACAGAACCCCTGGGAATGCCCTCAGTTAATTTGTCTTCTCATTACCTTTATCAAATTTAAGGGAACTTTTTAATGTTTTTCCTGGGATATTATGAGCTTTGAAAGAAAGTCCCCAGGCAAAATGCTCAACATTTGCATGCAAGAGGGTGTTTTCATTATGACATTCATTACTTGAAAACAACAAAAAGTAAAGTAGTTAATATTCTCAAAGGTTTTATAGTACGAAGTCTAATTTTATTATTTAAAACAAAAGTCTGGGTTTATTTTATTTTTGCTCTAAGGATTCATTTATTTTTAACCTGTTTTGATTTTCCATATGAAAAAAGAACAATGATCTTTTAGCTGGGATTTCTTTTCACTATAATATAATATAAAGACTTGGAATGCAGTAGAAATAATAATAATAATAATAATAATAGTAATAATAATAATAATAATAATAATAATAATAACAATACTTTTCTGGTATATAATTTGGTAGATTGTCATCAGTCCCATGCAGACACACACACACACACACACACACTGCATACCAATTTATGTAAGAATAACTTCAGTCGACCCACCTCTGCAGTTCGTTCCCCTACACAGATGGAAGAGGGTCTTTCTCTCCTCTCCTACTTTTTTCTTTTACTTTCACACCCTTTGTTAATCTTTCTGTTCTACAGTAGGCATATGAAATTAGCACCCAAAAGCCCAGAGCACTTGTACCCTGGACATTGCTCCAGGTTAACGGAGTGTTGGCCAGCGCCAGGTGAGGTGTGACCTGGAACCAATGCAGACATTATGAGATTAACAGCCACCCCCCCCCCCCCCCCCTCCCATCCATTCTGTGCCGCATGAGTTCTACTCATCGACTGAAAACGTGCTCCAGGGTCAACCGTTTCTGAGTGGCAGGTGAAAGTGGGGTCTGAAGTGCATGCCTCCACATTAGTAGTCCTCACAATGGGCCTCTTGCAAGAACATTTCAGTACTCTGAGCATACATTTCTGTAGCTTTTTTCATACAAAGGGCTTGCCACATGAGATTCAACAAAAACGCTAACTCCAGACAACTGTCCTATATGAAGATGGCAGCTATAATACAGTATACACGGTACTGTAGGCGGGTTCCATAAGATAGACGGCCAATGAGATTAACAAGAACAAGGGACATCTACCACATGGTCGGTACTTCATTGGGTAGACAGCGGTTCATTGGTTTTTAGCAAAACAATAATACCGTTGAAAATTTCTCCTAAACAGTCCACTAAAATACATTTCTGAAAACATTTGAGGCAAGAAATAAGCAATGCAGTTGTTGAATCATGATTCATATTTGATCTGCAGCAGTTTGAACATTTCATCCGAGTTCTGTGTGTCAGGTGAGCCGACATGCATTGCAAGGCTCTCCATAGGAAATTAATAAAAATATTTTAAAATTTTAATTTAAGAGATTTAAGAATAAATTTGTTCATATGAGTATGTTCTTGCACGAGGCCCATTGTCGTACACACAGACGAGGCTGGTTAGTGAATATACTTGTTATTGAGGCAGAGGTTGGAAGGAGCCACTTTGATTCGTATTATTTCCTTCGCTTTTTTGTGCTTTGTCCTCTCTCTCAGGGGTCCCTTGTAAAAACATCTTACAATGTATCAGAACACAATATGTCCCTCATGGGACTACCTGGATAAAAAAGGTAAAATAATCTACCGTTGTCATATAACATCAAATGAATGTGACTAAAGGCATGTCTGCGAGCTACACGTTGCAACTGGAACTGCATCAATGCATAGAATCACCAATGCCACCAATGAACATTGTCTGGGTACCTTTAGTTAAAATGAAATATGTGTTTGACTACTATGGGTGTGTCATCTCACCAGCATGTTATTAAAATGATGCCGCACTGCGCTTCAACTCAACAGCCACATCAAGGCCAGAAATTTCAATTATTTTCACTTTAGCGGGAATCTACCTCACCGCAAGACAAAGCACACGTGTCCTTCAAAGTGTCCCTGCTGCTGGAATACAGTATTAAATGAAATTTAAAGCAATGTAACTGATTAGAGGAGGACATGAAAAGGACTAATATCCCAGCAGACACCAGGAGACATTTCTCTCCACTGCTCTGCTGTAGCCGCGGGCTGCCTTTTTCTCTTGGCAATTGTTTACCACGTTATGGACTGGCACTGCTATTGATGACAGTTGCACCTGTTCCGGAATATTCCGTGACGCTGACAGAAGGGAAGGTTGCTGCCAATTAGCCTTAAGACGCACTAGCAGCTTGTAAAGTAATGTGTTTTTAAGTTGTTTCTTTGGTCAGAAGTGGGTTGCGTTACCTGCGATGGATTGGCGGGAATCCAGTGCGTATACCCGCCTCTCTTGCCCAATGCATGCTGGGATAGGCTCCAGCACCCCCTGCGACCCTGTTCAGGAATAAGCGGGCTAGATAATGGATGGACGAAAGGATGGGTGGAAATATTGTGTGCGGGTTTCATAATAAAGTGCCCTCATCCACTTGGGCTCAGGGGCCGGTCTATCCCTCATTTTTACTCATGCTGTCATGTGAAGAATGTCCCTCTCTATTGAAGGAGAAAGGGATAGAGGGCTCATTCCACTCACTTATTTTATTGTTCCTTTGCCTGACCCCAAAAACAATTAGGGCCTGCCATCTTTAAGGAAATTCCAACCCATGAAATGTTCCTTCAAGGAGCTAGGAGCCAGGAGCTAGGAGATTTGAAGATTTCTTGAGCTAGGAAACATGAGCGCATCCTTTGGAGAAGTATTTGCTCCGAAAGCGTGACTTATAAACTATTGCCCTGTGGTTCAACCTCTCCTCATCTACCAAGTCTGTAACTGACGTTGCTTCAAACTGACATATTAAGGAGCCAGGACATGCCATTTGCATAATTCATGTTTTTATTGACTCCCCCTTATTCACCTCCTTTTCTAGCTAACTTTCCTTGCCTCCCCCGGGGTAGCTAGGGGCAAGGAAAGAAGGCAGAAGGAAGGCTAGAATGAGATTGAAAAGAGATTGGGAATATACTGGAAAACATAAGAGATTGGAATAAGCCAAGAGACTTGATTTCAGACTCGCTGCATGAGCCCTAAAAGCATGTTCTGCGGGCTGTAATTAACCCGAATGACAGCTGTCATTTGTCAAGTTTTAGCTGAAAGGGACAGTGATCAGTATTAATCTTATGGAGCTCCAGTCCTAAGCACGCTCAGCGAGAACGTTCTAGTACATTCCGCCTGGTTCCGGCTCTCTTTGTATAAAAGTCAAATGACATTTTTACTGGCCACACTGCTGCCGTATACTACTGCGCTGAAAGCATTAATGAACCTGAGCCGCAATCCTCACACACATTGTGCTCTCAAAACAAAATGGGGCCTGACACACCTGTAAGGCGGAATCAATGCGGCCGCTGCATTGCTGTGGGCCTCTGTGCACAAATAATGTCTTTAGGAATATCCTGAAGGTATCTATTATATGATAAACTCGATATAGCTGGGCAGATAGATAGCTTTTAGGCATATTGAATCAGCGCAGACTCATTGACATGTCTAGAGCGGACTCTGTTTATCCACTGTGAATCAGTCACAGTAATAAAACTGTTAAGCAGATATATGACTTACTAGCATACGGTGCTAAAGATATTTGGGATAGATTTGTGCGCTGGGGGGATTGGCTCATAACTGGGCACAGTGCACCTGAACTGTGCAGTTTGGTCGGAGTATTGAGTAACTTTCTCTCCCCCCTGCCCTCCTCCTGCTGTCTTTCTCCATCCATCTCTTTCTTTGTCCTCTCTTTGAACTCCTGTTCAGCGCGCAGTCGACTGCGGACACCCTTGTCATACTAATGAAACTATAGAGAAAGTGATGGCTTGAGGGAAAGGGAGCGGGGCAGCTGTGTGCGAGAGAGAAACACAGAGGCTATATTTCACTTTTCCTCACAGGGCCGAACTTAGTGGCATGCGCTGGCCCTTCCTGCCAACTGTCTGCTACACAGACTATAAGGAAATAATCTCAATGGACAGATGTGTGAGGAACACTTTCTACGAGCTTAGGCATGCCACTAAGTTCTCAGGAGTTGAATGCATAGAATCGAATGAAACGGGTGAATGGTCAAACACAAAATCCAATCTGCAAACAAATCAAAAGATTAGCTTGAAGAGAATCAAAAGTCAAACAAAATATGGTTAAACACGCAAAGTCAACACAGTAGTCACAAATCCACAATTCCACAAGCAAGTTTGTAGAGCAAGTCTCCACCAGCAAATGCAAATGGCGGCTGTTTCAAACGGCTGAAGAACCGGAGAACCAGAGATGGAGATGGTTGATCTGGGGCGAACTGAAAGGAAATCAAAGGTAGTTGAGCAGCAAAGATAGGCAAATGCAAACACAAAATCTTGCAACAGAGGACATAAAAATGTTGCTCTCCAGGACCAGGGTTGCCGACCCCTGGTCTAGCTGGACCCACCCTCCAGGAGGACTGAGAAAAGGTACCAATTTCCTCTGGGCCCGCCACTTTCTACCTCTCATTTGCACATGGGGAATTATCCCTGGGGAGTTAAAACCGTGAATTGAACCCTGTCGGGGGGCGTGTCTGATGTGGCCCAGGTGATGAGTGGAGATAGGCTGTTGCCGGGAGGCGACTGTAGGTGGAGAATGTGATCATAGTGGAGGAACAATCCGGTTACAGTATAACCGCGCACAGGCCGGTGCCACCCAATCACGTGCCACGCAGGGCCGAGAGTATTCGAGGTCTTCATTCCAACCAATCACTTCACCTGCTGGTTTCTGTAATTAGTTGCCTCCGCTCTGGTTGAAGGTATGTTATTTAGCGAAATCAGCGGGTGTAGCGATTGGTGGGAACGAAAGCCTGCATACGATTGGCCGTCCGTGGCGCGTGATTGGGCGCCACTGCATTATGCTGCGAGCGTCGTATGGAAATGAGCAGGTGCTGAAACGTAACTCAAGCTGTCAAATGACAAAAAGTGACCGATAATCATTCTCCCCCCCCAGAAAAGTCCGGAATGACCATAAGCCAGAAAGATTTTAAAAATGAATGAGCAGGTGCTCGACACTGCGCGTGAGTTACGGGGGGAGTGTCGGAGGCTGACTACGCCACGGCTCTCCAAAAACGGGGACTCGGAGAATGTGTCACCACCTCAGGATAGAGCCACGATAATTACTACGCCAATTTCCAAGCCAGCTATTTTGTTCCTGGCTTGCTCCGAGGGTTGAAAGCACACCAGGGCATTAGTCAGGAACATACAAAAAATCTCTTACATATCCTAAAACGTTGGCAGGGTGTTTTATTCCACTTTCCGTGCTCGCATTGTTTCATCTGTTCGCCCCTTCCTCTGCAGATGGATCAAAGGAAGGCCTGTGCGCCAGCCAAATTTCAATAAGCCTCTCATTCTCTCCATCTGTTTAATGCGTGTTTTTGCGCTGTGCTACTCAGATCTACTTGCCATTGTGTCTTTTTCCCCTCCTCTCCTCTTGCTGATCCTTGCAGGCTAGCAGCTGCTGAGCACTTACAGCCGCTCTGGTGTCATCGCGTGTTGAGTTATTCTCACCAGTTTGGCGACGTGAGCTTTTCCAAGATCGGCGCCCGTGTCGCGAAACGAGAATTGTGCTTGTAAGCCAAGCGAGCCCGTCATTGCTACAACCCGGCTCCACACGCCCGATTCGCTGATCGGCCTGCTTTATATTAGTCTAATTATGAGAGGTGCACACTCATTAGTTTTAAGGCTCACAAAACGTCCAATAAAGAGCAACAGAGGGGTTTTTAGGGGGCTTTTCAATCCGGCGGTGCTCGCTTTCGCTGATCGGGGAAAGGAGGAGAAAAGGCGGAATGGAAACGTTAAGAGGGAAAGGCTAACGGCGCATTTGTCAGGCGATGAGAGTAGGAGAGAAACAGAGAAACGCTGAGGACGAGGGCAGGGAAAATGCGAGAGTGAGATTATTACTCCAGCGCTTCCCGCCAAGCAAAGACGGACAGCGCGGCCGGGAACGCGCGGCTGTTCACAAACGCATAATATCCCCGCACTTATATGCATGAGGGGAGAGGAGAGAGAGACATTTGCATTTAGATTTGCATTGTAAAATCAGCGGCAGAGTTTCTTGCATTATTTAAATCCAATCCTCTTGGTGCCCTCTGCTCTTCTGAGCACATACGGTGTATTAACCCTCCCTCTATGCCCTGTGTATACATGGGATAGGTGTTAAATATGTGTGTGTTCCGGGGCCTGGGAAATATATATTTGTACAGTCGGTGTGTACAGCTTGTATAAACCCACCATCTGTCAGTATCACGGCTAATGTACATTAGCCGTATTAACCTCCCACCCCAGTCCTTATCTCTGGCTCTCCACACTAGGCACATACATCACTTCCACACCCCCTCCCCCTCTGTCCCCCCATCCCCTCTTCCCCTCGCCCGGGCGGCCTCCCGTTCACTCCTGACGGCGCCGCTTCCCCCTGTGATTGAAAAGGTCGCCGTATGAGCTACGTGTTAATTAGTTGCGGGGTCGGGTTGGTATTCCTGTCGCAAGCTGTGCGCTTCAGGAACGTGGCCGGGAAAATGCTGAGTGAGTGGGTTTCACTCCACAGACCGGGCCGGGAGAGACGGAGGGAGAGAGAGGGAGAGAGAGAGACCGTGAGAGATGGAGGGAGGGAGAGGAAGAGAGAGAGAGAGAAGGAGAGAGAGACACACCGTGAGAGACAGAGGGAGGGAGAGGAAGAGAGAGAGGGGGAGAGAGACCGTGAGAGACAGAGAGGGGGGGGGGGGGAGAGACTGTAAGAGACAGCGGGAGGGTCAGGAGAGAGGGGGAGAGGAAGAGAGACAGAGAGAGCGGGAGAGAGAGAGAGAGAGACACACCATGAGAGACAGAGGGAGTGCCAGGAGAGAGAAAGGCTTAGCCAAAAAGAAAAAGAGGATTATTTTATACAGTCAATCTGTTTACGCTCTATAAATTGGCTCATAGAAAGCATTGCATCTTGCTCTTGGTGCACTCTGACATTGCTAAAAACACTTTGCTTGGCAGTAAGGGGATGTGCTCATGCACGGATCACTAAAATACAATGAACTCACATTGTGTCAAATCAATATCAAATAAATAGACTTTGAGCCTCAGCCAGCAACAGGTAAGAAACAGTCGAACATTAAAACTAAATTTAATTCAGACACCTCACCTGCTTCAATCCGGTCGAGGTAAGGAGCTACAGCTGACTGTTGTAGACATTGAAATTATTTTTTGAAATTGAACGTCCAAGGAAAGGTTCAAAGGGGGAGGGGGGGGGGGGTTTGGTTATCGATCCTTAGTCTAACATTCCATTCCTGCTGCAGGAATCAAATAACCTTTCTGTGTGAAAGTGAGAGAGTGTGTGTTTGCGTATGTGTGTGTATGAGAGCGTGTGTGTGAGTTTCCGTGTTTGTGTGTGAGAGAGCGTGTGGCTGTTTGTGTGAGAGAGGGAGAGAGTGTGTGTGCATTTGTGTGTTTCAGTGCGTGTGAGAGAGTGTGTGTGTGCGTATCAGTGTGTGTGTGTGTGTGTGTGAGAAAGTGTGTGTGTGTGTCTGTGTGTATGTGTGTGTGTGTGTGTGAGAGTGTGTGTATATATGTGTATATATGTGTGTATGTGTGTGTGTGAGTGTGTGTGTATATGTGTGTGTATGTGTGAGTGTGTGTGTGTGTGTGTGTGTGTGAGTGTGTGTGTATGTGTGTGTGTGTGTGTGTGTATGTGCACCTGTGTTGAAGGGGTGAAGAGGTGCATGGTGAGGAGTCCATAACATATGAAAGATTCACAAAAACAACTCAAAGGTCATTCCAAGATCCAGAACTCTCTTCAGCATCCAACACTGAGCTAAAAAAAAAAAGCACCATTTGTATGGAGGAGATTGAGTTAGTTTGCGATGTGAATTGGGTTTCCAGCAACGCTGGCAAAAAATGTAACCCTCTGTAACAGCTGTCACATTATCTTACAAATGGCCCGGTCCTTTGCTTCGTTTGCATTCTCATTGGGTACCCTGTGCTGCGAAAAACCAAGCAAAAAAGCCAGCTCTACACTGAATAAAAGGACCTCTTAGTACATTTAATCCCCAGGACCCTGGGGGGGGGGGCTGGGACGGTAGAGGAAGGCTGGGGGCTGGGGGCAGTGGGCTCGATCTCTGAATTACAGACGGAGGCGGTGAAAGCAGCCGCACACTGAGGTGCGGAGGTGCGGTTGGGCTCTTCGGCTGTAGCGGTGCGTATCCACGGTAACTCGTCACCCCGAGGCTACGGCGTACCCCGCGGTGACCGTATCGGTCTGCCGCTGCTCCTCTCCCCGCCCGTTCCCCCGCAGAGCCGCGGGCCCCGGTGGAGACGTGGGATCGTTTTCCTCCTGCGGGCCCCGCTGTGAAGCAGCCGAGGCCAGGATCCGTGGGAGCGGCTCCGTAACGCTGCATCCCGGGTCACGTCCAGCCCCGACGAAATGGAGCTGAAACGTGTTCGTCCAAACGGAAACGGTGGCGCGTTGAACACCGTGCGGCACACCGTGGGCGGATTGACTGAGGCAGGTACGGTTTGCTACTGAAAAGGCCAATCGGGCTATAAAACACAGCCTACACACCCACCAAACGGGAGCAAGCGTACCTCAAAGCCTGTTGCGAAACGTTGCACACCATCGAGGAAATGTACCGTTCAATCCTCGAAACTGTAGCGAAACGTTTTTTCGAAAGTGACTGACGGGCGGTGATTGACGGGCGGTGATTGACAGGCGGTGATTGATGGGCGGTGATTGACAGGCGGGGATTGATGGGCGGTGATTGACAGGCGGCGAGCAGCGGACGGTGGATGGCGGCGCTTAACGAACGGCAGCTGCATCTCCGCGTTCCGCGACATTCAGCCCCGTGCAAATATTTAAACACGTAGCCAGCTGTGCCAGATTAACTTTTTATTTTAGATCATTTGATGCGCTTTCGTACAGATGTCTTCTCTTGAGTGTGTATGACAAATGAGCCTTAATGTAAGATTTGAGCAGGCACGCGGAGATTATCAGATGCCTGTTGTTACACCAGCACCGCTGCGTAGGAATGCTTTTTCTGTCGTGTAATTATGAAGCTGGCATCAATCATTTCCCCCCGTGGCTGTCGGCTTATTAAGAAGCGAAGAAGCGTTCCCCCTGATAGGCGAGCCTGAATGCGCCAGTCACATTGCAGGAAGCTGGGCTCCGTCGAAGCTCTCAGGCTGAAACCTGCTTTAAAGAGCATGAACTGGAGGTAATGGCGTATTTCGAGAATCTGGCCTCATAAAATAATAATCATCCGTTATCATTTTCTGATACTCGCAATCGTGCCCTCGGAATGATTTTTGGAGGAAGATGAATGAAGCTGCAGAATAATTATATTTATTATAATGAAGCTTTCGCTGTGAATGTGAAGTAGGCCTTCATGGTCTCCGGCATGGACCAGCAGCTCAGCCGCTGGAGGGTAGAGCCGTAAAAGGCTGGTTTTACTCCGACGCTCGACTGAAATCGTTCAAGTGTGTTCTAACGTCGCCCGACATTGACTGTGGTGCTTCTTTAATGTAAAATATATTTCATTTATGAAGTATAAACCGAATGTCACTGCGACCGGCGATCTCACTGCAGGTGGCCTGATGGAGTATTCACCAGCTTTAATGCTGCAGGACAGTGAAACAGTAACGTGTTAGGTATCGCTAGGAAAACGCCTCGGAAGCATGTTTGTACAACAGCATGCGTGACATTTAGGGCCAGTTTCACAGACACAGATGAAACCTAGTCCTTTGGAAAGAAGATTCTCCATAGAAAGCTCAGTGTAGTCCAGGACTACCCTGCCTCTGTGTAACTGGCCCGTAGACCTGTCGTTAGGCTTGAGGGTGACATTAGGTCAGGAGTTCTTTTTTTTTTTTTTTGAAATTTTTTCGCCCTTTTTCAGCTTTATTGGACAGTATATAGTATAGAGAGACAGGAAGAATGGGAGCGAGAGAGAGGGGAAGACATGCGACAAATGTCGGATGGTCGGATTCGAACCGCTGACATCGCGGCTCGCATTGAGCATGCGGTCAGTGCTCTACAGGCTGCGCCACCGAGACACCCCAGCTCAGGAGTTCTTTTGGCGGAGAGTTTTCAGTTTGTTCCCCCGTCCCGGGTGTGTCAAAGTGTCCCTTTGGACACCCAAGCCCAAATTGTTCCCAATGAGCTGGTTTGTGCCATGCATGGCAGCCTTTTGCTGTTGGTGTGTGAGTGTGTGAGTGTTTGGGTGCATGTGAGGCATTAATTGTAGAGCACTTTGTGTAGCCCTAGTTTCTGGAAAAAGCGCTGTATAAATGCACTCCATTTACCATTTATGCAAGACATCAACCTGTGCACAGACAGTGGGCGTGGATAGGAATCAATCCAAACATACCATATACAGACACCGTGTAGGCATAGGTTTATTTCAGCTTTGGTAGGTTTATTTCTGCTGGACCACCTTGTCTGACAGAGTCTCACAAGCATACCAGCTCGTCTAGTCTATTTTCAATAAATTCATCTGAAAATATTGTGGCGTGACTTGTCTCTCCCCAAACCTACGCATATGTCTCCAGTGATTAACCAGGAATCACCCGTGCCAAAGCAGGGGAGGAAGATATCACTGTGATGTGTCATTTTCCTTTCATTTCTGACGGGAGGAACATCACACCATTCCTGCGAGCTTATTCAAAGCTATTCTTATCCCTTATGAGCCTGAAATTATATGCAGATCCTGCTGCAGCGCGCTAACAGCGCGCTGGTCGGCAAGCGCAATCAACTCGGGCCCATATTCTTGTGAGAAAATGGCATCTCTTCTCACTGTACTGAGCTGCTATTGTAGACATAATTAATGGCTGTTGTTTCCTGGTTTCGGATAGCTGCGGGGAGTTACGAACCTGCTTACCCAGCATACTGTATGCAAGCGTGTCCGACTGGGGGGGTCACGCTGAGTTCCTGTTGCAGTCACCTCTACCCACGGGCTGTCAGTCACGCAAGGTTTTCTTGTTATCTGCGGACAGCATCGCGTTGAAAATTCATCCGAAGCGCGGGCTTTTTGATGGGATCCGTTTCAAGGATTTAGACCCGGTCTGAACCCGTGTGAGCCGAAGCCGTTGGCCTGAGGCTGGCAGATCCAGCTCCGTTCCTGCCCCGAGGCTCTAGTCTCACGCCAGACCCATTTTGCAGAGTAGACTTGATTGGGGGTTTTTTTTTTTCCCCTGCAGTGATTCAGAGAGTCCATCTAGGGATTCACCCTTTTCCGTCAGTGCAGCTGGTAAAAAAAACCAAGGTTGGAACGGAGCACTTTGCTGTCCTGTCAGAATGTTAACAATGAATTATTATGCAAATATACACTCTGTGATCACTTTATTAGGTAGACCTCTACGCCAGCTTGTTAATGCAAATATTTCATCAGTCAATCATGTGGCAGCAACTAAATGCATAAAAAGCATGCAGACGTGGCCAGGAGGTTCAGCTGTTTTTCAGACCAAATGTCAGAATGTGGAAGGAATGTGATCTAAGTGACTTTGACTGTGGAATGATTGTTGGTGCCAGACAATGTGGTTTGAGTATCTCAGAAACTGCTGATCTCCTGTGATTTTCACACAACAGTCTAAAGTTTGCAGAGAAAGGTGCAAAAAACTAAAAAAACATCCAGTGAGCAGCAGTTTTGCAGGGTGAAAATGTATTGCTGAGATTTGCAGGATCAGGGTGGGTAACCCCATTGTTGAGGTCACCTGGGCAGTGTTTGATTGGCTGAGGGGCTAAGCAGAAATGAACAGTGACATCTACAAAATTCAACATAGAGGTGCTTCATATTTTTCTGAATGAACCAAACTGTTTTGCCGTATTAAGTATATTTGATTATTTAATACCATTCATAGTGTTTTGTAACACCCCCCACTCATTTATGATGGTTTGTGATGACTCAGTCTCCCAATAGTTAGCGAGGTTCCATTTTTAGAAGTTCCAGAGCTTTCTGTTTCATCCTGCTAATGGCAGGGCAGCCTTTAGCGTAGTGTTTAAGATACATGACTGGGACCTGCAAGGTTGGTGGTTCAAGCCCTGGTGTGGCCACGATAACATCTGTGAAGCTGCAGTGCCCTTGTAAGGCCCTCAACCTCACATTGCTCCGGGGGGATTGTCCCCTGCTTAGTCTAATCAACTGGAAGTCGTTTTGGATAAAAGTGCCAGCTAAATAAATGTAATGTAATAACAATATAGGCATAATTTACAGTACTAAATATATACTGTAGAGAGTCATATCTTGGCATATCTTTGGTTCCAGTAACCTCCAGTGACAGCCTTTTATTACCAGCAGCTCCATTAGGGAGATTTAAAGCCTTTAATGCCATTATGGTCTCATACCTGCTCTGTTAAGTAGTTTAACAACCGTCACTCCATTGTCATATGAAAGAAGCCATTTTCTAATTAGATTCAAATGTGAATGCGAATTCAACTTCAGGAACAGTCTTTGGACATATGTAATAACAATTTATTTCTGACATAATTCATTAAAATATCATTATTCATGTGGTACATCCGGTGCTTGTTTTGTAACAGTATTGGATACTGGATTGGAACAAAACAATCCCAGTTTAAAAACAAAGGAAGAGGGAGAGAATGATTGACAGATATTCTACTGAGAAAGAGACAAATGTCAGGATTAACAGAACCTAAAAACAGGCTTGGGTTTGAAAAAACACACAGGGTAGTATGCTATAGTTTTGCTGAGTTTCTTTTAGTTGGTATACTTTGAGAATACAAAGTGCAGTATGGAACCTTGATATAAAGCACAAAGTATGATGTATTGAAATAATATAGCGGCGCAATATTATTGTGGGGTGTGGGGTGGCTAAAGAATTTTCATTTTAGTGACTTGGTGTTGCTGTGGCGTCCTGACCGTGTCGACGGCCGTAGGGAGCAGTGTGCGGCTAGCGGTTGTGGCGCTAGCGCCATGGGGTTGCCCGGGTATCGAGGGGTGTCCGCGGTGACATCACGCAGGAAAGACTCCTCCGGTCATTCGGGCAGATGCAGGCGTGCCACGCCAGGTGCACACGCACTGCAGCTGGCGGAGCCTGTGCGCTTCGGTGGGGGGGCAGAGAACGTGTTTGGCAGCGCTCCCCGCAACCCGACAGAAGAGACCGCAGCATTGAGACCAGCCTACGAATACAATTTGGCTTCTAAAATTGGAAGAAGAAGAAGAAAAGAAAAAATAGCGGGGAAAGAAATTGGCTTTAAAAGATTGCCCAATTCTGTGCGGTTGAGCGTTGTTACATAAGCTTATTTGCGTGATGATGGCCACGACTGTGTACAATTCATTCAGAGAAAATGGGGTGTGACAAGTCTGTCTGCCTGAAAGCTATATGTTAGCTCACATTAGACTGTTATTGCAGTGCTGCACTTTGCAGCATAACATAAAAGCTCAAATGTTGGCCTGTTACTCTCAATTCAGTATAGGGCATATTAACATTATACGTTTACGTTAAGCTCGCATTGGTCTTGTTTGAGAAAAGTGCAATATTGGGAATTAACACAATCAGTGTATGCTTCCACAGTAAACATCTTTTATTGTTAATATTTGTTTATTTGGCAGACTTTTGTGCCAAGAGCGATTTAAGAAGCAGTTTCTGCCAAAGATATTAAGTGCAGGTCACGAGGGCAGAGAAAACAAGAGCATTAGCACAGAATAGCAAGTGTGGCAGCTATTTATTGTCAGGCAAAATATGAAAAATAGGCCTAAGATAAAAACAGAAAATCGTTAGCATTCGCGTCGTGTATGCCGTAACCGTGGTGCTAAAAACATCATTACCCTTCATCACAGTTATGTGGTCTTAAAGCCTATCTGTTTGGGGGTTATCCTATATTAAAATGCATACATTAAAATAAAGAATACAGTTAAATATGGAATATTAAATCAGGTAACCTGCACTGTGCTACCATTGGGCTCCAGCGCGCACTCAGGTGAGTTCTGCTGTCTTTCCTCTGCTCCCTCCCTCTCTCCCTCTCTCCCTCTCTCCCTCGCTCCATCACTCTATCGCTGAACAGACCATTACCCTGATCTCCATGCCCCTGTCAACATTCTTACTGTATGTCAGTGTTCATTTGAATCAACCTAGCTTGGAGGAAGCCTAAAAAAATACTGAGACTTAAGTGAAATTTTCGGTTTATCCGATGAAGCTTTTTTCAGTATACCTCTGTGCTAAGAGGAAGGGGAACCAGAGAGAGGCTCAGATGGTGGAGAGCAGGTGTACACAGTACACAGTTTTGTGAGTGTTGTTTTATTGTTTTCGCCCAGCAAAATCTAGCGCATCTGATTCAACCTATCATCTAATAACGCTATTCAATCGAGACCTTGATAAGTAGAATCAGGTGTTGAGGCTAGAACAAAAAACGACACTCGCGTGTGCCCATTTCAGATATGATGGGGGCAGCCCTGGCGTGGAGGGCCAGAGGTGGAGATGAAAGGGAGAGGGAGAAGGTGGAGGCGCACAGAGGGAGGTGAGGGTGCAAAGTAAAGGGAGAGTCACACAGAGGAGATGAGGAGTGCGGGTGGCAGGGAGAGGAGGTGTGGAAGATGGGAGAGTCGGAAAGATGGAGGGGGGGGTCATGTTTACTCTGCAGATGGAAGGAAGCATCGAAAAGAGATGTAGAATTAATGAAAAAGAAATGAGTGTGAGAATAAAGGCGGAAGAAAAAGGACCGTGTGATGGAATGAGGAATGGAGGGGAATATGGAGAGCGATCTCTGGGAGCTCGGGTGGTGTGGCGAATAAGCTACCCTCCTCTCCCTCTCTCCTTATCCCCTCTTTCATGAATGAAGACAGGGTGATTCTCCAGCAGTCCGGAGCGGCAGAACAACTCAATTTCTGTGGAGGCGAAAAGGAATGAGAGATTAATATACGGCAGGGAGAAATGGAGGGGTGGACACTGTGTGCGTGCGTGTGTGTGTTTTGGGGAGTGAACACGGCTGGAAGTTGGGGCTTGCGTTTGCAACAATTGTTAGTTTATAGGTGTAATTTCATGTGTATTTAATGTGTAATTCCTTTATTCTGCACAGCACTGATCTAGGCTCAGGGGGATGAAGTAAGTAATTGCCCACCAAATTAATGTCCTTCCCTGCTTTATAAATGCTCGGTAGGAGTTGTCCAACGAAGGATTTTTCCAGGGTTATTCTCAGAGAGGTGCCTGTTAAATGATCATGAGATGGAGGAAGAAAAAGAAAAAGGAGGAGGGGGGGTGTTGGGGGTGATCGGACCAGAGTGTAATGTATAGACCGGCAGAAAGAGAGGAGTAGAGAACTGGAATTAGCCGGTAATGTGCAGGGATGGGGGAAACTGAAGAGCAGACGGATACATTCTGCCGATCAATGGCCCGGGAGAGCAGGTGAGGGAGCCTACAAGTGGAAACGACAATTCGGTATAAAAAACGTTAGTAATGTTGCGGTGACTGTAGACCTGAATTAGGAACAAAAAGAGTGGAAAGAATGAGAGAAAAAACATAAATCAGTAAGCTATACATAGCGGTTAAATTTGAAATAGCCTAGGCCTAGGTATTCCGTTTTTTTTTGTCATACTCACTCTAGTGTTTAGAATTGAACCAAAAAGCATTAAGCAGAACTTTTCGCATTGTCTGCATTTTCTCATTTCATTAATTCTTCTCTCAATACCGCGTATTCAGTAGTTCCTTTCCCCAGTGGTGCTGTTATGTCCTTTCTCTCGTTCTGTGGGCGCTTGTAGAATATTTTATTATGGTTGTTTCTTTTTATGATTTCGCAATTAGTATTCATGCTACTGCTTTTTATTTTGTCTCTGCTGTTATTTATATTTACCATAGCTGCTCTATAGTTTGCTCACTGTATACAATTACTGTAGCCACTGCTGGTGTCATTATGGCAGTATAAATACATTTGCAGCAACTCCTGTGGCGTGCTCTGTTTGATGAAAAGGAGTTTTTTTGCGACTGGAACGGAACAGAAGCTGCCGCCACAGATTGTGTACACTAGCCAGATCGCCAATTCAGCTCCCGCGTTCCTCTTAACCTGCGCATAAAGAATATGTGATACCCCTGATCTCCGCACAGCTCCGCTTAGAGATCAATGGTAGCCATGGCGACAAGTGCACGACACGGGTGTCCTCCGCTAATCACCCGCCATTCACGCTTTTGATTCGCTCGTATTTTAGTGTTGGCTTTCAGGAACGATATCAACGCGAGCCAGCGAGCTGGCAGCGTCTGAGGTTGACCGAATCAGTTGCCTTTGAATCTCCGACCGATCAATCGCATCACGAACCGCTTCCACCTGCCCGCTCCGAGTGATTACTTTTCAGCAGTGGCCTTTTACCACGGCTGGTGGTGCCACGGTGTTACAGTGCGGCTGTCATTATTCAACGGCTGCTACCACGATGGCCGTTGCCAGTGGGTTGAGCAATCATTTTAATTGCGGTTAGAACGGGGACTGCCTCGCTGATTGCCGTGAAATGAATCACGCGGCCTGATGAATAAGACCGTTAATGAACACAATGATGATAACGGTTGTTAAAGATTGAAGATGCGCTCGTCCTCTTTATCTCCGTTCAATGCGGGCTTCTTTCCGCGCTCTTCATTATGGTTCAGCGCTCCATCTGTTAATGTCTCATTTGCCTCCCACTCTCGTTCACAGTTAATGTACTTTTGTAGTCGGATTGGGATAAATTATAATTAGATAAAATAAAGTTAAAATGGTTAGATTAGTCTCATTTAAATTAGGGAGCGGATCGGCGCTTCCGATGCGCGTCGCTGGACTGCTGCTTTGCACTTTGTTGTTTGTTTCAACCTGCTACCTTTCCGTTCTCTGTGGCTTTGCATTGTGTTCGTTATTGCTCCGGGTGTGGGTCCAGTCAATTAAGTCAGTCCGCGATCCAATGTTTGTTTTATTATACCCTCTCCTGTCTGCTACGCTGTTTCTCTTTCTCCTCCGTTCCATTGGCTGCTTGTATCCGAGTGCGCTTTTTAATTAAGGTCTTCTTTTTCTTAGAGTGTTGTTGCTTCCACATTAGTGAAATGATTGGGGGGAACAAAAAAGGGAAAAACTCATTAAGATGTCTGCAATATAATCTCTCTCTCTCTCTCTCTCTCTCTCTCTCTCTCTCTCTCTCTCACCCCAGCCTTTATCTACATCTGTTGCTCGCTTGTCTTTTTCTCTCTCTATTCTCCCCGTCTCTCGGTGCTGTGCCCCTGTCTGTGTGTCTGTCCGTCTGTGCGTGTGTCTGTCTGTCTGTGCGTGTGTCTGTCCATCTGTGCGTGTGTCTGTCCCTCTCAGGGTGCGCTGTGTTTATCAGTGTAATGGCGTGGCATGTGCTTGAGGCCTCCAGATTAGTCCCTTCCCTGAGTCAGCAGGAGGCCGGGTTTGACCCTCTTCCCAGTTATGAAGTAAAAGCAGCCAGATGGGCAAATTTGCTGCAGCGTCGCAGGGCGATAAATCCCCGCTCTCTTTTGATCTATGTGCTATGCAGTCAAATCAGGGTTTGTGAGCCCTTGGCCTTCTGAAGTCTAACCCCAAAGATCTCTCTCTTCTCTGTCCTTCCTTTCTTTCTCTCTCTCTCGATCCCTCTCACCCCTTCTCTCTGTCTTGCTCTCTTTCATCTCTTCTCTCCTTTCTTCCCTTTATTCACTCCCCTATCCCTTTCTCTCCCTCTATATCTCCTCTCTCCCCATCATTTCTCTCCTTCTTCCTCCCCTCTCTCCATTGCCCTCTCCCCTCTTCCTTTACTTCCCTCCCTCCCTCTCTCTCTTTCTCTCCCCCCCTCTCCCTCTCTATCCCCCTCTACCTTCCACCCTCCCTCTCTCCCTCCCTCTCTCCCCCCTCCCCCTCTACCTTCCTCCCTCCCTCCCTCTCTCCCTCTCTCCCCCTCCCCCTCTACCTTCCTCCCTCCCTCTCTCCCTCTCTCTCCCCCCTCTCCCTCTCTATCCAACCTCTCCCTCCCCCTCCCTCTCCCCCTCTTCCTTCCTCTCTCCCCCTCTCTCTCTCTTTCCCTCTCTCTCCCCCTCTCCCTCTCTCTCCCTCCCTCCCTCTCTCCCTCTCTCTCAGTGCTGTGCCAGGAGGTGCAGGCGGAGAACGTGACGGTGTTGGAGGGGGGCACGGCCCACATCTCCTGCCGGCTGCAGAACTACGACGGCTCCATCGTGGTCATCCAGAACCCCCGCAGACAAACGCTCTTCTTCAACGGCACCCGGGGTGAGCAGGAGACAGCAGGAGAGAGTGGGAGAGAGCAGGAGAGAGCAGGAGAGAGCAGGAGAGAGTGGGAGAGAGCAGGAGAGAGCAGGAGAGAGGGTGGAGAGAGTGGGAGAGAGTGGGAGAGAGCAGGGGAGAGGGTAGAGAGAGTGGGAGAGAGTGGGAGAGCGGGAGAGAGAGGTGGAGAGAGTGGGAGAGAGCAGGAGAGAGGGTGGAGAGAGCCGGAGAGAGGGTGGAGAGAGGGTGGAGAGAGTGGGAGAGAGTGGGAGAGAGGGTGGAGAGAGTGGGAGAGAGTGGGAGAGAGGGTGGAGAGAGGTGTAGAGTGCGGGAGAGAGAGGTGGAGAGAGCAGGAGAGAGGGTGGAGAGAGGGTGTAACAGCACCCTGGGGTCCATTAGGGTTGCTAAAAAACCTGGACATTGCCTTTAACTAACTCACTATACGAACTCACTCACTGACTAAATAGGCTGCATTTCCTGCAAACCAAGAGACTGTCCATGGCTATTAGAATTACAGTGGGAGCAATAATTATTTGATCCCTTGCTGATTTTGTAGGTTTGCCCACTTACAAATCCATCCATCCATTATCCTAAACCGCTTATCCTGAACAGGGTCGCAGGGGGGCTGGGGGGCTGGGGGGCTGGGGGGCTGGGGGGCTGGAGCCCATCCCAGCATACATTGGGCAAAAGGCAGGAATACACCCTGGACAGGTCGCCAGTCCATCACAGGGCACACACACCATTCACTCACACACTCATACCTACGGGCAATTTAGACTCTCCAATCAGCCTATCCTGCATGTCTTTGGAGGAAACCGGAGTACCCAGAGGAAACCCACACAGACACGGGGAAAACATGGAAACTCCGCACAGAGAGGCCCCAGCCCACAGGGATTCGAACCCAGGACCTCCTTGCTGTGAGGCGGCAGTGCTATCCACTGCACCATCCGTGCTGCCAGAATGGAACTGTGTAGAATTTTAATCACAGGTACATTTTAACATTGAGAGACAGAATATCACAAAATAATCATAAATAATCAGATTCCAATGTTTCCACCATGGCCAAGACAAAGGAGCTGTCTAAGGACATCAGGGACAAAATTGTAGACCTGCACAGGGCTGGGATGGGCTACAACAAAATAAGCAAGCAGCTTGGTGAGAAGTTAACAACTGTTGGAGCAATTATTAGAAAATGGAAGAAACACAAAGTCACCGCCAATCTCCCTCGGTCTGGGGCTCCACGCAAGATCTCGCCTCGTGGGATATCAATGATCATGAGAAAGGTCAGGGATCAGCCCAGTACTACACAGGAGGAGCTTGTTAATGACCTGAAGGCAGTTGGGACCACAGTCACGAAGGGAGTAACCCACTACACCGTGAAGGATTTAAATCCTGCTGCGCACGCAAGGTTCCTCTGCTGAAGAAGGCACATGTACAGGCCCATCTGAAGTTTGCCAAAGAACACCTGGATGATCCAGAGGAGGCTTGGGAGAAGCTGATGTGGTCAGATGAGACCAAAATAGAGCTATTTGGTATCAACTCGACTCACCGTGTTTGGAGGAAGAGTTGCCAAGCGACAGCCTCGGAACCTTAAGGATTTGGACAGGATCTACAAAGAGGAGTGGACCAAAATCCCTCCAAAGATCTGTGCAAACCTGGTGAAAAACTACAACAAATGTCTGACCTCTGTGCTTGCCAACACAGGTTTCTCCACCAAGTATTAAGTCCTATTGTTCTATGGATCAAATACTTATTTCATGTGAAAATATGATATTAAATTCATAAAATTTATATGATGTTGTTATTGTGGATTATTTTGTGATATTCTGTCTCTCAATGTTAAAATGTACCTATGATTAAAATTCTACACAGTTCCATTCTTTGTAAGTGGGCAAACCTGCAAAATCAGCAAGGGATCAAATAATTATTGCTCCCACTGTAGGCCTATGCATTTTCAAGATCTTTACTAGCAAAAACTAGATCTTATAAAAACAGGGCTATGCACTACATTTCCTGGGAGGGACTGCCAAAAACAAGGACATTTGAGGGAAAACCTGGATGGGTGGAAACCTTAGGGTCCATACCGGCTGGGTGTCACACAGGCCCACTGGAGCCTGAACAGACCTGGGTCAAATACGTCCGTGTTTTCAATTCAGATACTTTTCTATGCTTTACTGAGCTGGCCTGGTGTATTGCAACCTATGAAATACTATCCAAAAGTACAAAGCCTTCTGGTCCTCTTTGTTGGCTAAATTTCACCAGGCAAGATCACTCGAGCACAGAAAAGTATTTGAATCCAAAACTATGACGTATGACTGTTTGACCCTGGTCTGTGCCTCGCATTCATCGAGCTCCCATTATAAAGATCTTCACGCGCTTAGAGAACTTAATCTGCTTAATCTGTGTCTACAAGAATCATTTTGACATAATTAAATTTCATTTTGCGACCGAATTGAAAGAACTTCAGGCTCATTGACACAGCGCCTCACACACACAACACACAAAAAGACACACACCCACCCACACACACACAAACACTCAGTTTGAGCATTTGTTTGAACTGCCTTGCCATTTTGTAGCGTTCCTGTGTGGAGAGGCTGAATCTAAGGAGTTCTCGCTCCTGCTCTGTCCTGTTCTGCTCCCCTCCTCTCCCCTCTCCAGTGTGCTGTTAATGCACTGTACTGCCCTGGTATTTCACAGGTCAGCCTCTGCACTGGTATTACTGCCACTCCTCCCATCCCACTCCCTCGCTCCTGCTTTCCAATTTCTCTTTCGCTTAATCGTCCACCTCCATTTCCTTCCGTCCCGCTTCAAAATCTCTCCCCTCTTCTTCCCCGTCATCATTTCCATTCTTAATCCTCTCTCCTGTCCGTCTCTCTCCCTCTCTCTCTCTGCACCCCTCCCTCTCTGTCCTTCTGTCCCCATGTGTATTTTACTTTTCTTCACTGTCTTCGTTGTCCTCCTTCTGCATCTTCTCCTCCGCCCTCCTCTCTCTGTCTTCAACATTTGCCTTCTGCACTTGTTTCCTCCCTCCCTCTCTCTTTCCTTCTCTCTCCTTCTTTCCTATTCCCTCTTTCTCTCTCTCACTCCCTCTCTCTACTTTACCGATGTCTTCTCCTTCTCAATCTCTCTCTTGTTCCACCTCTTTCTCTCTCACTCCCTCTCTCTACTTTAACAATGTCTTCTCCTTCTCAATCTCTCTCTTGTTCCACCTCTTTCTCTCTCACTCCCTCTCTCTACTTTAACAATGTCTTCTCCTTCTCAATCTCTCTCTTGTTCCACCTCTTTCTCTCTCACTCCCTCTCTCTACTTTACCAATGTCTTCTCCTTCTCAATCTCTCTCTTGTTCCACCTCTTTCTCTCTCACTCCCTCTCTCTACTTTACCAATGTCTTCTCCTTCTCAATGTCTCTCTTGTTCCACCTCTTTCTCTCTCTCCTTTTCTCCCTCTTCCTGTCTTCTCTCCCCGTGGCTCCTCTTCCTCCCTCCCTCTCTCTCTTTCCTTTTTCTCCTTCTTTCTCTTTCTTTCACCATGTCTTCTGCTCCCCCCTCTTATCTCCCCATGCCTATTCCCTCTTTCTCTCTCGCTTTCTCTCTGTCTACTTTACCAATGTCTTCTCCCTCTCCATTTCTCTCTTGTTCCCCTCTGCTCTTCCCATGCCTTCTCTTTCTCTCCTTATCCCTCTCCCTCACTGTGCCTTCTCTCTCTTTCCTCACCCTCTCTCTCCCCGTGCCTTCTCTCTCTCTCCCTCTCTCTCTCTCTGAAGCCCTGAGAGATGACCGCTTCCAGATGGTGCTGTTCAGCCCTCGGCTGGTGCGCATCACCCTGAGCAACGTCAGCGTGTGGGACGAGGGCGACTACTTCTGCCAGCTCTACGCGGACGACACGCACCACCAGGTGGCCACGCTGTCCGTCAGCGTGCCCCCGGACGTGCCCCAGGTGGAGGCCAAGGCCCAGCCCGTGGAGGGGACAGAGGTGGAGCTCACCTGCTCCTCCTCCCGCAGCAAGCCCCCCGCCACGCTGCGCTGGTTCCGTGACCGCCACGAGATCCCAGGTGCGGCCTCTCGCTGCCTTTCAAAATAAAAGCCCCTTAAAGACGCGTCGAAAATGGGAGTTAGAGCAGCACTAGTGTATACGCAGGTGAAACGGCTCTTTCGGGGGAGATTTTGAGGGCGGGGAGTCGATTTGACCGACGTTAAATGAGGAGGGGGAAGAATACATGCCACTACATGGAAGGATATTGATTTCAGGGGAATGGAAAATTGCAGATATTTGATCTAAATACATGCCCACTGGTACACGATCACAGCAAATCTTGTTAAATCAAAATTTCCAGGAAGCGGATGGGAAAAAAAAAAAAAAATTTGATAATTCTTTTGGAATATATATTTTTATTCCAAAAGAATGGTAATGAAAGTGGTAATGAAGAATTAGCTAAATTGAGGAAAAAGTTCATTTAGATTAGAGCTTGTCTTAAATGCAACCAGGCACGTCCCCGCTAGAGCCCAGTTAGGGCTCTGCAGGGGGCTTCTCGCTCCCTTTCAAAATAAAAGCCCCTTACTGCAACCAAGCATGTCCCCGCCTTTACTGCAATGTGCTGGAAAGAATATGGATAAATAATATGTATCTCCTCTCCCCTGCCCCTCTCTATTACCATTCTTTCTGTTTGTCTTTCTCTCTCAAAGTGAAATTCAAACTCAAATCCAGAAAGCTTTATTAGCGGGGAATACATTTGTAAATATTGCCGAAGTGAAAAGCAGTAGATTTGAATATTAACAAGGAGGATTATTGAATCCTCACTCCCTCTCTCGATTCAATTCCTTTTTTTTTTTTATTCTTGATGCTTTATGGAAATGATATATTTTAGCATAACTATTGTCAGAGCTCATAGGTGTCTCTCTGTGTCTCTCTCCGGAATAATCCCCCTCTCCCTGCAGGGGCCGTGTCACAGCAGGAGAACGGGAAGACGGTGAGCGTGCGGAACACCATCCGGATCCCGGTGGAACGACGGGACCACGGGGCGGTTCTGAGCTGCGAGGCCTCCCACCCGGTGCTGGGGGCCCAGCGGAGAGTGCGCCGGTACCACCTGGACGTGCACTGTGAGTGGACCGGCGCCGACGCGTTACCGCGGCGATCGCACGTTTAACACCGCGCTCAGAGGAAGCGTCGTACCGGGTTCAGATCGGTTTCTGTGTCACACGTATTACATACCATATGCTAATGCTAACTGAATGCTAGGGCAGCCTGGAGCCTAGTGGCTACGTTACATGACCGGGACCCGGAAGGTTGGTGGTTCACAACCCGGTGTCACCACAATAAGAAAAAGTGTTAAAAGTGTAAGCTAAATAACAAATTATAATTTATTATTATTATAGTGCTCCAATATAGTTTATCACTAGTCCAAAATCTATGTACGATTTCTGCTGAACGCTAATTTTAACAGGTTGGAGTCTTTAGATTAGATTAGAATGATCACTAAAGTGCTCAAAATGGCAGCGGGGGTTGCTTTCATACGGCTATATGAGTGCTGTCAGTGAAGCTGCCATGACATTGCTAATGCTGTATTAGAGTGCCATCTCTCTGTCTCTCGCTCTCTCTCTCTCCCTCTGTCTCTCTCTCTCTCTCCCTCTGTCTCTCTATCTCTCTGTCTCTCTCTATTTCTCTGTCTCTCTGTCTCTCTCCTTCTCCCTCTTGCTATCTCTCTCTCTGTCTTTCTCTTTCTATCTCTCACTGTCTCTCTCCCTCTATCTCTCTCTCTGTCTCTCCCTCTCTCTCTCTCTCTCTCCATACAGTTGCCCCCTCGGTGCATATCGAGCCGCCTGCCAGCATACTGAGAGAAGGAGACTCCCTCACCCTCGCCTGCTCTGTCACAGGGAACCCACAGTGAGTGTGTGTGTGCGCGTACGTGTGTGTGTATATGTGTGTGTGCATTTGTGTGTGTGCATGTGTGTGTGTGTGTGCGTGTGGCCAAAATATCGGTCTTATATGTGCCTGTTTGCATATGTCGTTTTCCTATTCCCCTTGGTAATGATGTCTAAAGCTTCTACCCACAAATCAATACAGTCTGCAGTGTCACAAAACCTAAGTAAACTCCTGCAAATGACTGTGATAAAGGTCTTTGGCACTGCTGTTTAATAGACAAGAAGTTCCCCATCTTCAATACTGGAGTCTCTGTCTTCTCGCTTGTAATTACTGCCGGTCCCTTGATCATTTGGAACTGCAGAAAAACTTTTATGACTTTGTCTCAAAGCAGCCTTTTTAACAGACAGCAGATTCGAGTCATGTCCGTTTCCTTTGTACGAGGAGCTTTTGTTCAGCAACGCACCCACATTCTTAAAATTCACACTGTATTCCATTGTAATTCTACCTGTCTGTCAGGAAATTAAGCAGATTCAGCCTCTTTGTACAGACACTATTTGTCAAAGAGCACATTGCAGGAAACAAACCCATTCATTGTCTCAGAGCCAGTGTGATTGATCAGAATTTTCCGTTAACAATGGATAGATATTCATTCTTCATAACAGTCGTATCTATTGCTGATATGCGGCGTTGGAAGGCTAATCACGTACGCGTCTAATTCAGATCGATTGATCGCTCATTATGTTCTGAAAATTGCATTTGTGGTCGTAACAAAAACTCCACACACACTGGCAGTCCCCGAGACCGGGTTTTTGCAAATAGATGCATTTCCATCGAAAAAGGAACCGCAAATTCACCTTGCTGCAGGAGAACAATAGGCTTCGAGTTGTGTCTGAAAAACAGGCACCATGACAGGTGTTTCCAAATTGCATCGCCGAGGAAAAGTGGAACCGTGGGATTTTAGCAAGCCCTACATCTCTCGGTTACTAATGACTGGAATTAATCTTTCACAAGCGAGAATGGCAGGTTTTTCAATGAGGCAAGGTGCAGGGTAAGTGGTGTACCAATAGAAACTGACTGCATTAGCCTTAATGCAAATTTACAGCTCTTCTGCATTTTGCCCAACTTTCGAACCCGGGCGAGAGTACTTCAGTTCAGCGTTTTTATAAAGGAGGCTAACATTCATTCATTATGGATTGACATTCTGAAGCTGCATAAATTCATGCTAATGCGGCGCTAGCCGGCGAGCGTATTCATGAGACTGCGTGCCTGACCGAACGGGCTCATAACTCATTGTGCTTTCCCCGCGGATCCGTCCCCGCTCCCAGCCGCGGTCTGTCCACAGCCGCCGAGGGACGGAGGGCCCGGCTTCCCGGTCGAGTGCGGCGAGACGGGCGAGCGTCGAGCGGCCATTAATAAAATCGTCTGATCTGACAGCTAAAGGGAGGGGCGGGCTGTTTGTACCCTCGAGGCCCTGTCTATCTCATTTGTCTTTGTCTGTCTGTCTGTCGGTTTGTCTGTCCAGTGGCAGGCCATCTGTGAGCAGGGAGCAAGTTATTTCCAGGGTGTCTAGTGGTATAGCCAGTAGAGCAATATCCACATGCCCCCTGCCAGCTGTGATTGGAATCTCTCCCCCTCTCTCCCCATTCTTCCTCTCTCTGTACTGTGGTCCTCACTCCCGGTCCTGGAGAGCCGCAGGGTGTGCTGGCTTTTGTTGTTACTCAGCACTTAATTGATCAATGAAAGCAGTTAATTACACAGTTAACTCACCTCACTTGGTTTCTTGGGTCTGATCGGTTGCTGATATTAAATTGAAAACAAAAACCAGCACACCCAGCAGTTCTCCAGGACCAGGAGTGAGGACCACTGCTCCGCACGGTCCTGTCCAATGAAGCAGAAGCAGCCTGAAAAAATGTTATGGCAACACTTGAACCCCTTGCCATAAGGCTGACATAACACTGTCATACAGTACACATGACATAACAGCTGTCAGAAAATGGCATTGCAGATGATGTGAGGTATCAAATGACATAAAACCGTCACATAGTAACATCTGTAATAACATTTACCGATAATAGTATGACAGTTTTATATAATTTGACATCAACTGATCATCGCCAGACAGCCATTATTATGTCATGTGTATGACAGCGTAATGTCAGCCTTATGGCGAGGGGTTTGAGTAAAGCGTTACCAGTGTTATTTCCTGTTGTTCCTCCACCCGTGGCCCTCTCCCTGGGTCTCTCGCCCCCCCCAGGCCGCAGGCGGTGCAGTGGTCCCGGGTCAACAGCTCCCTCCCGGAGAAGGTGGAGATCGAGGGCTCCATCCTGACCGTCTCCCGGCTCAGCCGGGTGCACAACGGCACCTACCTGTGCCAGGCGCACAACCTGTACGGCCGCGCGGCGGACCACTACACACTGCTGGTGTACGGTGAGCTAGCGCGCGCACACTCACGCTGCGTGTGTAAAGATAACAGCACACACTGCTGGTGTACGGCACGGGGCGGGTTAGGGTCGCACTCACTCTGCGTGTGTAAAGGTAATAACAGCACACACTGCTGGTGTACGGCATTGAGGGGGTTAGGGTCACACACACTGCATGTGTAAAGATAATAACAGCACACACTGCTGGTGTACGGCACGGGGCGGGTTAGGGTCACACTCACTCTGCGTGTGTAAAGGTAATAACAGCACACGCTGCTGGTGTACGGTGAGCTAGCGCGTGCACGGGGCGGGTTAGGGTCACACTCACTCTGCGTGTGTAAAGGTAATAACAGCACACACTGCTGGTGTACGGCATGGAGGGGGTTAGGGTCACACACACTGCATGTGTAAAGATAATAACAGCACACACTGCTGGTGTACGGCACGGGGCGGGTTAGGGTCACACTCACTCTGCGTGTGTAAAGGTAATAACAGCACACGCTGCTGGTGTACGGTGAGCTAGCGTGCGCACGGGGCGGGTTAGTGTCACACTCACTCTGCGTGTGTAAAGATAACAGCACACACTGCTGGTGTACGGCACGGGGCGGGTTAGGGTCACACTCACACTGCGTGTGTAAAGATAATAACAGCACACACTGCTGGTGTACGGTGAGCCATAGGTTAGGGTCACACACTCACTGCGTGTGTAAAGATAACAGCACACACTGCTGGTGTACGGTGAGCCATAGGTTAGGGTCACACACTCACTGCGTGTGTAAAGATAACAGCACACACTGCTGGTGTACGGTGAGCCATAGGTTAGGGTCACACACTCACTGCGTGTGTAAAGATAACAGCACACACTGCTGGTGTACGGTGAGCCATAGGTTAGGGTCATAGAGACACCGCACAGCACATGCAGATAGAAACAGAGACGTTTTAAACAAAGGCCCTAACTCACTGGTCACTAAAGTTCCCATTACACTTTTCTCAAAGAGTAGGGGGTTCCCCGGTGTCCTGGCTAAATTCCCAACCAGGCTCCCTCAACCTGTCACCTAATCATCCTCCGATTTAATTGGCCAAAGGATTGTTCTCTCCCTCACCACCTCAGCTGATGTGTGGTGAGTATTGTGGCGCAAAATGGCTGCCGTTGCATTACCCAGGTGAGAGCTACAGATTGTGGTGGTTGAGACGAGTTTCCCCCCACCGTTATAAAGCCCTTTGAGTGTGAGAAGCTCTACATAAATGCAACTATCTATTTATGTATCCTACTGTGAGATTAGAGACAGCCTGCACAGTGTGTATAAAGATAATAACAGCACACACTGCTGATATAAGGTCAGACATCCCACCCTGCTGGTATAAGTGTACAGACAGTGTGATATTCCAAGGAGTGGGCTGTAGAATGCTAATTGATTTGTGAATGTGTGCTTTCGAAACAGATGCGATGAAAGAAAACAAATGCATTTTGTCTACATCAAGATCATCAATAAATGTCTAAAATGTTCTGGTTTAACTATGCGCCGTCTTGTAGATGTATTGTTGTTGTTCAAAGATAATGACAGCTCTAAATTTCCTGATTTATTTTTGACATCCAGAATAAACACACAAGCGACCACATGAATGCACACTATACACATTTGCTAACATACATGCATGCTTATATACAAAGTCTGGTGGTACAATACTTTCTATTTCCTACATACAATGCACTCTCAGAACTAAAGTGACAGTGGAGGTAGGCTACATTTTTGTTCTTCAAGGATGAAAGTTCCCAAATGTACCTAAATGTACCCTTTGGGTACAAATGAGTACATTTTCCATGTAAAAGAAGGTACAAATTAATTTTAAAAGCCTATGGGTAGGCTACAATCTTATGTACATACTGTATAGGGTACCGCCCCAGCGACAAGCATTTGTACCCTTTTAGGCACTTTCCGTGCCTTTATTTCGGAGAGTGTACAAGCTTTTCAGCAGTCTGTATGTGCATAGTGATATAATCATAATCGCAGTGTAATCATACTGAACGGAGGTCAGCCCCCTCATTCTCTCTCAGCTGTTGTTTTCTGAACTCTTCACTGCACTCTCCATTCATTCGCTTTGAGGGGAAGAGGCAAAACCAGGAGGACGCACGCTGCATATCTAAAAGCCCTTTTCTTCACCCGCGAGGATGGCTGCCAGTTCTGGCTGGCCTGGCAGTTTTTTTTTTTACGATACTAAAGCCTCTCTGTTTCTCCCCCCTCGTGCCGTCGGTCGCCAGTTTGCATTCAGGGAGGGCCGCGGTAACTGCGACAGACAACAACGGGGCGATTTTCCCGGGACGGGTGTCGACGTTGCGTAGGCTGCCGGACGCTGCCGGCTCTTCCGAGGCTCACTGCAGCAGCGGCAACCCGCTAGCGCTGCACGAAAGCCAGCGCTCTGGGATTCTGCGCTAGCTGCTGCAGCTGCCTTTTGCTCAGCAGTAAAGATAAAATATCTCCAACAAGCACCCCCTTCTCCCCACCCTCCCCCCGCCTCCCCCAGAGACCTGCAGCGTGGGAATGTCATCTTTTATCTTGCTATGATGCGCTGCACTTCTGCGCTGTATGTAGATTAAGCCTGTTCTGTTTATTCAGTACAGCGCTTACAAAAGCTCCCCGTGCCTTTATCTACACGGGACGCGCAGTTACTTTGTCCTCGTACATACGGCGTGTCAGCACTGCCAGCGACAGGACGGCTTATTTTTATTTATTTCTTTTAATGCAAATGCGTGTATAAAGGCGCCGGAAGGTTCAAGGTTTGGTCGCTGTTCGCTGTTATTTTCTGCTTCCTTTTTTCAGCTGAGAAACAAATTGGGCCGTGCTGACAGGGAGGGATTAATGAAGGAGTGATCTCATCCATGAAAAACATCGACAAGCTGGTTAAAGTTGGCACGCATTGCATCACAGTCGCGCCAATATGCTGCAAATTTAACTAGGCCCAGGGTTCCCGTAAAAGTACTGTGTATATTTTAAGTTGTACTGTGCCTTAAAAGAAATCCAATCTAGAGTTTTCCACTGGTGAGGTGATAAAATGATGCAAGCAAAAAAAGGAACCTTCACTCATCTCAAAGTCCTGCTGTATACATGTTTTATTGATCACAGTGAAATGGAGCTGAATTTGTTGTACATCAGAGATGGGGATGGATAGTGAATGTGATGACGGAAATTTCAGGTAAATGTCAGGTATAGCCTATTCGGAAAATCGAAAAGAGCACATTTATCCAGACCTTTGTTGCCCTCTCCTGGTTAAAATCAGTATTGCTAGTGTCCATTTGGTTACCAAGTCAGGCCGTGGTTCCACCTCACAGCATATATACCCTTTGACATGCTGTCAGATTCATACTCCAGTGTTTTGTGAGATGACAGAGAACCATTTGTCAACCATATATGCTCTTACATCAGTCCCCCCCGGCATACATCACCAGAGGTCATTAGGGCAGCCTGTAGCCTAGTGGCTAAGTTATATGATTGGGACCCGGAAGGTTGGTGGTTCAAGTTCCAGTGTAGCCAATCGCCGTTGGTGTGTGAGTTTGTGTATGAATGGGTGAATGGGAAGCATCAGTTTTACAGCACTTTGGATAAAAGCGCTCTATAAATGCCGACCGTCATTGTTATCACTCATCACTCACTGAATGAGGCATCTTTCCTTTGACAGGTGCTAGCTCTCCTGAAGTACAGTGTGAGGCGTATAGTGTGAGAAGAAGTCACTGGCTCACGAGGCAGAGGAAAGAGAAACGCTGCAATTAAGGTCCATTTTCTTGTCACTTTTGAAAATGACATTATTTCGAGTCAGCTGTTGTGTGTGGCACCCTCCTGTCTCACAACGCTTCGGCCCTGTAATTCTTTTACAGGCATGTGTTTACACCCCTGCTGTCGGAAATCTGTCGGGAAACATTCAATTTACAGACACAAGTGTAATCTCTGCCCTGCTCAGTGTATTTATGAATTGTGAGACAATGGCACATAATAGCTATGAAGAGCAGTGTGTCAAAAAAAAAAAACAATTAGGCAAGAGATTTTAACTGTACCGGATGATGACATTCTGCTACTGTTCCTTTTGTGAGGAGAATCTGTAGCCAAAAGCGATTTTGGGGGTGGGTCTGTGGGTTGATCCATGGTTACAGACCGTTTCCCTTCTGGAACTGAATCGGGGTTGGACACCAGTTTTGCGGAGAGAGTAGCAAAGTGACAGCAGAGGAGGTGAGAACGACACCATTCATCAAAATGGGAGGAATGATTTTTTTTTTTGAAGTTCCGCTACCTCTTCAATCACCGGATCCCCCCTTCCCTAGTTCTGCTTTCAACACTCGCGCCTCAGTGCGTGTGAATCGAAGGAACACGCGCTCTCCTTGGAACGGAAACTAAATCACCTTTCTCGCGCAGTGGCGGTTGCTTTTTGCTGCCTTTGAAAAAGTCACGTTCCATTACAGTTAATGTCGGCTTCCACGCCGGTCTGACTCTCACATCACGGCTTTCCCTCTGCCGCAGGATAGCCCGACGCGGTTAGACACCGGCGCGGTGCTGGGCCATTCCCGCTACGCCGGGGCAGACTAAGTCAGGATCCCCACAGACTCCCATGTTTGCGTTATGCCGTGCGATTCTGCATTGTTTCGGGAGATGCGCGAGGTGCTCCTGGTGTGACAGTGACGGAGAGAGTGCCCGCTGCGTTCTGAAAGCCGAACGCCGGGCGGCTCTGTACGGGGGCGTCAGTCGCTTTTGTGCCATCCATCACCGAAAGCTGAGCTCCGGTGCTCTTAAAAAAAATACAAAACAAAAAGGCTCCAGTTTGATGTGTTAATTTCATCTCTCGTGAAATTTCACTCTATGAACTCCCCCTCTCTCTACCTCCCTCAGGCATAGCACAATGGATGCCAACCACTTCTCAGGCTTTCTCTCTTGTTCAGCACACTTGTTCTGCTCACTCTATCCCTGTCATTATGCACATAATTTGTTTGAATGCACTTAAGCCGCGCATCCATAAGTGATGCAGTTTTTAGTTTCTATGCCTTCTTGTTGTGTACTGAATGAACCCCCTTGCTTTCTTTCTTTCTCTTACCTACTTGCGAGCGCACTGCAGTTTTATTTCCACTGCAGACTAGATCGTTTGTCCAGTTCTAACCCCCACATCTCTCCCTCTCAGACCCAGGAGCAGTGGTGGAGACCCACAGTGCAGTACCCTTCGCAGTGATAGGGGGCATCCTTGCGCTGCTTGTCTTCGCTGTTATCTGTGCCCTCATCGTCACCACCTGGTGCTCCCTCCGACAGAAGGGTGAGACATTAGTATACCATGCAGTCCATAAGTATTTGGACAGTGACACATTTTTGTTGTCTGAACACCAACACATTGGATTTGAAATGAAACAATGAATGTGAGGTCTGTCACCCTTTAATTTGAAGGTACTTAGATCCATGTTGGGTGATGTGTGTGATTCTTTTTTTTTAAATATATATACATAGTGCCCCCATTTTAAGGGAGCACGCAATAAAGACGGTTGGCTTCTCAGCTGTGTCTGATTAGTCAGGTGTATTAAATCACTTCCTGTAGGTATAAGATGGCCTTCAGTATCTAGTCTTGATCCTAGGCTTTTGATTGCTTTGGAGTCTGTTTTTGGTGTTTGTCAACATGAGGACCAGAGTTGTGCCAATAACAGTCAAGGAAGTAATTATGAGGCTGAGAGAAAAAAAAAAACAGAGACATATGCCAAACAATATGCTTACCAAAATACATTTTTGAAACATCATTATTTTTGGTGCTGATGGAGCAGACCCAAAATAACAGAAACTGTACCACTGTCCAAATACTTACAGAGTGTAGATGGACATGGGAAATGGATGGTGTGCAATAGTTCATGTGAAAGGCTGAGAGAAACATCACATTTCCTCTGTATCCCAGCAAACACATTCTTTTTTTTGAGGACATTTTGTGTTAGCTGGGATGGTACTTCAGTCTGTGAACTATGTTTTGTTGCCACCTACGGTAACCTCTTGGCAACCATGCGGCGTTTGTTTTGTGCCGGTGACTGGTCCGAGGATATTGTTGACAGATATATTGGTGAACGACAGTGATTAATCATTGTCAAGAAGGTCTGCGGCCACTTGTCAGAATGTCGACAAGTCATGTTAATCAGACCCTATATCTCACCTCCTGTCTTTACCCTATTTAATGTGTTTTTTCACAAATAATCTCCAGATCTATCAGCAATAATCCTCCATCTCCTTGTCAGGTTCCTACCTGACCCACGAAGCCAGTGGCTTGGACGAGCATGGGGAGGTCCAGGAGGCCTTTCTGAATGACGGCGACGTTCGGGAGGGGAACAAGGAATATTTGCTGTAGCCCTCTGCTGGCAGCCTCCGGAACTGCAACAGTACAGTGGGATACTGTTAGACCACTCGCGGCTAAGATGTCGCAATGAGCGAAGGGGATGGTTGTTTGGATATCCTGGAGGCGCAATGGAGAGAGATGCAAATTATACACTGTACTGTGTGGAGATGGAGAAATGGAGAGAATGTTTAAATATGATGGAGAGAGTGGGGTTAATAGACAGTGACAAAGAGAAATGTGTATTATAACCACCTGTGGTGAGTCATGTTGGCTCTATCTTGGACTTAATTGTTTCTTTCTGTCTCTCTCATTCCCTCTCTGTCTCCTGTGTGTGTGTGTTTGTGTGTGGTAAAAAAAACAAACTGAGTGATAATATTCTGTCTGTTCTCATGAATATAAGAGAAAGTTCACTGAGAACTGACATTCAATCGATATAACAAAAGAGACAAACTTTCATATAAAAAGCCAACGCCAAAAGTCTGAAAAAAAGTGCTAAAGGAGAACTGATGAATTTAAATAAGGTAATATCTGTTATTTTTTGGATGACATAAGAACAATGAAATAAAGTTATATGATGACAGATCTCTGAATTCACTATTTGTATTAAAAAAGCAGTTGAAAACAAATTTTCCATGGAATTCTGTTCCTTAACACAGAATGTCATTATACGGTCAGACTTGCGTGTTACTCTTCTGTCAAGTTCTAATGTAAATAAAAAGAGAAACACAAAATGGTCTCCAGTAATTACCTGTGGTTTAAGGTATCAATACAGTCTTCTTCCCATGGCTGCTTCTGTACTTTTGCCTTTTCTCTTCCTGTCAGCTAATATTATTTGTTTCAATATCTTCGTCTCTGCTGCTTGTTTTATTTTTCTATACCTGTGGGGCTGAGAGATGTGAAAGTGAGAAAAATAAAAGCATCTCCAAAAGGATTATAAACAAGAAGGTGAGGTGAGTGTGTTTGCACAGTGAATTGTGAGAGGGATTCAGAAAATGCTGATTCAGAATGCTCAAATAGGAAAGGAAGGGAAAGGAAATAGACCAGGGAGATGCATAAAAAAATGAACAAAAAATCAAGGAAATGTATTGCTTACAACATAAAGTATGGTAAACAGAGAAGTCATCTGATTTAAAATACAATACAATACAGTTGTATTTTAATCATGTGAGATACCTATAAAAAATAATTTTCTTGAACCAGAAGTAACAATCGCTGGGGAAAGTATAGTATAACATGCCAGGCTCACACAAAGTAAAATTCCCAATTCAAAATCCATTTCAAGATTAGGGCCAAAGAACAATGTCAAGATTAAAGGTATTTTAACCAAGATGGGTAATTTCTCTTCAAGCCTGTATCCAAACCAAGTTCACCTGCAGTAAATGGGAACTACCCACTGACAGGAGATCTATATTTAAATCACATCTTGTTGATCATGACAAACAATAAATAAATAATTAAATAAAGTAGAGGTCTATCTCATTTACGCATCCCCACCATCCTTGTATCATAATGAAGATCCATATTTTTGTTTTTGCTTTTTTCCCCTAAAATGGAATGGGCAGCAAACATTATAAATCGTTGAGCTACAAAACAGTCGGTGTGTTCCTATGTGCCCCTCAGCACTACTTCCCCCAGATTCCTTAGCTCATGCTGTATTCCTGTATTTAATTTGCACCTGCCAATTTTTCCCTTTTTTCAAAAAGCTCATTGTTTGCTTCTTCTTCTACAAAGTTGACCCAATCTTCCCCAAATTTGACACAAAGTATGGAGTAACCAAAATATTTTTTAATTTGGGATGAGTCAGCCATAGCAAATATGCAGGTTGGCTATGGGTAATGGAAAATCCTACAACATATATCAGTCGATCCTTCAGATGAGCAACTTCACCTCAAGAACCAACATTGGCAACCATTTTGATTCTTCAGGCATTTTAAATGTTTTCAAAAGCACATTTTCTGCTTCTTCTTCTACAAAGTTGATGCAACCTTCACTAAATTTGACAGAGCACAAGCCTGAAAGAACCCTTTTTTTGATGCTGCAAACCGTTTGTGTCCATGACATGTTGTGATCAATTGTTGTGGGCATGGCCATTTTTACTAAATGGTAAATGGTTGGCATTTATATATCCAAAGCGCTGTACAATTGATGCTTTTCATTCACCCATTCATACACACACTCACACACCGACGGCGATTGGCTGCCATGCAAGGTGCCCACCAGCTCGTCAGGAGCATTTGGGGGTTAGGTGTCTTGCTCAAGGACACTTCGACACAGCCCGGGCAGGGGATCCAACCGGCAACCCTCTGACTGCCAGACGACTGCTCTTACTGCCTGAGCCATGTCACCCTTAATAAACCAGCACTAACTCACAAACTGTTTTCTGATCATGACAAAACTTGGCATACATGGGCAATATTCGGCTCTGAATTTTGGTGTCCTTCTGCCAATAGAGGAATATGATTAAAAATGCATTCAGGTCAAAATTCTGGATGCTATGTCTCACTTTGTCTCAGTGTCCAATTGGATGTACAATGATGAAGTCATGTCGGAAAAAATCTGTTGTCAGCGGGCATGTGACAGGCTCAGCAATGACTGATCATCATGAATATGTATGTACGGTATGCTAACCGCAAAGCTCGGGAATACCATCAGTTGCCGCATGCCACATGCTGCTTATGCCCAGAAGCAGAATGATTCACATACTTATCAGCTGGTTTGTGGGCATTTTTGGGTTGTCTTGAACTGTGAAAAATAGTTATCTACAATATAGGTGATTATATATTATTATTATTATTTATAAATACATTGCTAAATTATAGGCCAAATAATTCACTGTGTGGAACAATGTCAATTCCTGTGAATTCTCTTAACGGTAAAGGTCTGTCATAAGTGATTCATAACACAACTGAATGGTGTCAGACCAGCAGTTAAGACTTAAATTACATCTTACATTGATCAATTCCCTGGACAATTCCTCTTAGTTCTGTGGCCGTCACTCGCAATAAGTCACTTAAATTCTTGCATGTCCGCCCTACTGGCAAAATCTCGCGTGAGTAAACGTGAACAACTCCTCCAGCGCACGGTCTTGAACACCCATCAGCCTTTTCGCCTACTGCCGACAGAGCAAGGTAGATGAATTTCGTAGTGTAGCGCTTCAAACATGTGCTAATAATCTTCTGAACGACGGATCTCACATTAAAACCGACCGCTTTCATTCATTAGGGTTTAGGCCGAGGGGCGAAGTGAAGAAAATAATTATACGGCTATTATGTCCGTTTAAAATGTTATAATGTTGACTGTAATAATGGCCGCTCCCATACAACGCATAAAATAGGCCAACGTGCTTTAGACACTACATAGCATTAGCTATTTAGCTGGCATGCTAGCGTTCTTAGCTAATTCCTATTTCACGATTCTGCAACTGTTGAACATTCTGATTAGTTAACCTGACCTAATCACTTAACTAAATACATATTAATCGTTATGTAAAAAGCATTCAAAAGTTCTGTATAAACAATGGCATTGGTTAACTTAGCCATGGATCTATTAACGTTACGTTAATAGATCCATACCGACTTCCATGATCAGCAACTGGTCGCGATTGGCTTTGTTGCGATATAGCTGATTATTCTAACGTTAACTAAATTACAATATGAAATTGGGGATATGTTAATACATTAAGCATTCCATGGCATGAGCTAGTGTACGCTTTTGTTCTTACTGTGAACGTCGCTATGAATGTTCCACGATGTGTCACCGCGGATTGTACTTAAAAGTCTTAACATCTGAAGATAGGTTTGATTAGCGGGATAACATTAACGGTGAACTTACTAGCTAGCTAACAAGTACCTGACAAGTGTGCGTATATAGCAACAGAAGCTGGTAATAATTAAATGGTATGATGGAAGGTTTTCCTATTTTCTTTTTTAACTCATTGGCGAAAGTCGGGTTACTTTAACTAATGTTGAATTTCTTTCATTCTCGGTTAAACAGATGCCGGGTGTCACAGTGAAAGACGTCAACCAGCAGGAATTTGTCCGTGCCCTCGCCGCCTTTCTCAAAAAGTAAGATGTGTTCCTGCCCCGGCTGCACAATGTACACAACTCCGATTCCCATTCATTCTACCTTAATGTCCTGAATAGGATGTCTTTAGAATATATATATCTACATATGCATTCCGTCTCTGTCCTACTTTTCCGTTTTGGTTGCCAATATTTCACATGAAGGTATTTGGCAGAAAATGCCTTTCAATTATTTTGGATATAACTCTTTGGCAAGTGACTGTGAAATTACTAAAATGGAATTTCAATTGCTCTTCAATTTCCCTTCAACAGCCTCACCTATCGATATATGTCTGAAATGCACAGTGTGGATTGTTGTTCATTTTGATTACAAGATTTAACAAAACAATACCTTTTTGTCCAGTTTCTTTGAAGGTACTGGAGTTGAGTAGTGCTGGAGTAGAACATCTTAGTGTTGGCAAAATGAGAGGTGGATTTTCTAATGCCATTTTTCTCATGTTTGTAAATGGCTTATTTACGGATGTGTTGATTGCTATTCAGAGAGCAACAAATTTCTTCCACCAGACTTTAAAACTTTCTAAGATAGTCATAACTTGCTCAAAATGAGGGAAGGGGGGCAAAATTGCTTCCGTCAAGAAAATCATTGGACTGTTAAATTGCCTGACCAGAAGTGAGACTAGTTTTCCTGAGGAAAAATGATAAAACAAGTGTTGATTTCACTATTAATTTACTCTGTCAGGGGTTATCAAAATGTATCTCCAAAAAATGTCCCCCTCACGGGCAGAGCATGAGATTTTGTATAGGTTGGTAAATCCGTTCTGCTTGGCTGTTGGGAGAAACTGAAATCATACGCTGTCATCAGGAGCTGCTTCACAACAGAATATTCTAGTTTGAATTCAGTCAGGTTCAGATGTTGCTGCCTAATCTTCGTCCTTTCTGTGCTTCAATGACTCTTTGATTGGGGCGAAACAGTCACCCTGTATGACATGATATGCCTGGGAAAGGAGTTTAGTGCGATTGTTAGAAAATGGATATGGTACACAGTACAGAATTATGCATTCACACCTTTAGAGCTGTGTGCAGTTCAGGTCATACGAATCAAGTTTATACATAGGTTCTTTGTTAATTATACCTGGTCTGCCTGCTCGGACTGACTCCCTCCCTCCCTCCTTATCTGTCCACCCTCAGGTCGGGGAAGCTGAAAGTGCCAGACTGGGTGGACACAGTGAAACTGGCCAAGCACAAGGAACTGGCTCCGTGTGACGACAACTGGTTCTATACCAGAGCTGGTGAGGAGGAAACCACGTTTGAGTTTAACCGTTACGCAACCATTTGAACCGAACACGGCCAGTAAACATATTAAAGCCCCTGTGCAATCACTTTCTCTTGCATATAATATTTCCTTTATGCAAAAATGCGGAGATGTCAGTTTTCAAATTTACACTGGCAAAGAAGTGCCCTGACTAGACTTGCCCTTTCTGATTGAATGTTTACTTCCCAGTGTAGCTCTGACTGGCCGGCTAGCAAATGGACGCACCACTGATTGGTTTAAAGCTAAATGGCACAATACACATGTAACCTGATCCCTGAATGACTGAACTGATTGCAAATGTGTTGTGGTCGCTGCAAGAACTTGGTTGCTTCCTGAGGTAAAAAATAAATGAAATAATTATCTTATTTAATTTGTTCTTTGTATCCAGTAAAACTGTAAAAAAAAATATTTCCTTTGATTGCGCAGGGTCTTTAATGTGTGCACTTTTGTAGTAGATATGTACTGGTGGTAATTCCAGTGAAAATGTGCTGTGCTAACCAAAATATATGCTGCTTAAAACATTTTCTGTTGCTACCTTTTCACCTTTACCTGCCTGTATTTGCACTCATTAGCTGCTTCACTATGCTTTTTTTGGGACACGTAGCCTATTATAAGAGCACTGATATGTATTAAGGCTTTAAATCTGGGCTTACTTGTACAAAGAGTTTTTTCTTCACAGAGAAATCCTTCGGGTTAATGAAAGTACAGTGCTCCCCATAGTCATTTCCTTTCTGGCTGGTGCGCCCGTGTTTGATTATTTTGCTGTGTTATCTAGATGAAATGGAACATATTGAGCTAATGACAAGTTTCCGCGGAAAAACTCAATGTGCCAGTGCGCTCTATTGAAGTAGTCGGAGCCCGTCAGGAGTCCCAGTAGTCAATAATAGAAGCGACGGAAGAAGAATTTTAGATGGCTTTTAAATCAATTAGCTGATGTCAGCGCCTTTATCAGTAGGCGAGAACCCCATGTCTAGAATTAATTGCTGTTTATGTAATTAAACTCTCGGCGTATGATTACTGCCGCTCCATTTTCGCACCGCGGTGACTGGCGGAGCACGACTTCCTTGCCCCCCCCCCACCCCCCTGTTAATACATTTCACAGGCCTTTCAGTGTGAATTAGACGCATTCTGTCTGACCGCCCCCTCTGTTGGACCCCCCCCCCCCCTTGCCGCTGTTCTTTGGGGGGGTTCCAGTTCAGTCGGAGCCTTAACCCTTTCTGTCCCAGGCCCAGCATGGCTCCACCTAAATCCCATGGGATTTTGGCTGTGCTTGAGAAAATTGAGTAGGGTTTTAAAATTGATTTTTGATTGGTTGAGAAGGTCAAGAGCGCCTTATGGGTTAAGGCTGTGACTTAGCGACCGCTGCTGTTGCGTTGTACTGTGGTGTGGCGTCTGACCCCTGACCTCTGACCCCCCCCCCCCCTCCTGTGCCCCAGCCTCCACTGTGCGACACCTGTACCTGCGCGGGGGCGTGGGCGTTGGCTCCATGACCAAGATCTACGGCGGTCGTCAGAGGAACGGCGTCTGCCCCGCTCACTTCAGCCACGGGTCGAAGAACGTGGCCCGCAAGGTGCTGCAGTCCCTGGAGGGGCTGAAGATGGTGGAGAAGGACCCCAACGGGTGAGGGGACCGCTGCTCTTCCTGCGGGTTTGTGCGGCTGGCGGGCGATGGGACACCTTCGGGCCCTGCGCTGTCGTGATGTCTTAGTGGATGTCCTCCCCAGCACTCATTTATCTGTGTAGTTAAGAAACAATATATTTGAATTAAAGCTCCCATATTGTGGAAAATTAAATTTCTGCTGCTATGTGGATTATAAAGGAGTTGAAGGTGCTATAAAACGGAAGTATCTGCGTTTCGCACAGTGCCCAAATAAATCTATGAAGTTAATGTGCATTTAAACGAGCTGTTTGGACTTCCGTGTGACATCACGGCGACACACTCGTTTGCTTCAGCTGGGCTACCTTGTAGCCCGAATGAATCCAAGTGTTCGGCACAGAGGGCGTTCAGTTTGTAGGAGCTAGCCTGCCAATCGGAATGGAGGTTCATTGATATCAATGGGCCTTAAAGACACAGTCACTAAAACGCTGGAGAATGGACATGGATAGAGATTGTTTTTGGTCCTGTTGTCTTATGGGTATCTGGCCCTAAAATAAGACACTGGAAATGTGTTTTATATGGGACCTTTAAGAACATCTGCCATTGAGGCTTGAGATGAGTTGAATTGACCTCCAGACATTTCGTGCTGTTTTGGGGAGGGATGGCATGGCTACCGGGCCACTGACTGCTCTTTGTATTGTGTTCATGTGCTTAGAGCCATGTGACATTGCCAGGGTCTGTGCAGTCATCCAAAACTTCTCCACCCTGTGGGGGTTTTGGCCCCTCGGGGTATGAATCCATATCGGTCGCCTCCCAGACGTGCTGTGAAACTGGCGCACGTTCACCTCTTGCATTGAAACGGCGTGCGGCAGTCGGAGTTGGAACTGCCGCAAGAGACGTTTGGTTCGGGTGACATGTCAATCACAGTGCGTTAATCCCCCCCTCTGGGCTGCTCCAATCAGAATTTGAGCTGCCCCTGAGAAAACGGATGATGGATTTGAAAGGAGTGTGACTTTCCTTTCAGTCAGACAGTCTTCACAAATATAAAGGGAAGGGGAAAAGGGGATTACCCCAATCACAAGTTTTTATTATTATTTATTTATTTATTTTTAACAATTGCAGTGTTTGTATATTGCTTGGGACGGCACGTCCTGTGCGCTTGTCGATTTGCAAAGGTTTTGGATAAATCAAAGTTTGGCTCGCTAATGAACTCGAACCCTCGTAACGATTCTTGTCATTGGCAAGCATTGCGTTCCTGTCTGGATGTCCAGACCAATGCGGTCAGACAACAGTAAACTTGTTTTGAAGTCCAAGCCAGAAGTTTGCCTGTGTGTGTGTGTGTGAGTGTGTGTGTGAGTGTGAGTGTGAGAGTGAGTGATAGAGTATGTGTGTGTGTGTGCGCGCGCGTGTCTGTGCCAATGGATGAGTGTTGTCTGGAAGATGAGTGAGCTGTAGGAGTTTTGGAAGGGAATGTATTGTGCAGGAAGGCAGAGCGTGTTGGTGGCTAACTAAGATGATGAATGCTTTTCCCTCTTCAGTGGCCGCAGGCTGACTCCACAGGGACAGAGGGACCTTGATAGAATCGCTGGCCAGGTGAGTTGCTGTTTGTCACCATAAAAACCTTTTCATGCCCCCTCTCCTGCTTGCATATCATGAGTTTTTCTCGTGTCCTGTAACCCTCCCACGCAAAAAAAAAAGTTTAAAAAATAAAATAAATGTCTCAGCCAGTAATGAATAAAGGGATAATTCTTCTTCCCACAGGTTTCAGCTGCAAGCAAGAAGCAATGAACTGTACAATAAAATGATGAATATGTTGACCTGAGTTTGTCGTGTGAAATCTCTTAATGGTGATTTTGCCTACAAGGCTAATGTTAATTGCAGCCACACTGATTTGCTCAACAGAGTCACAAGGACAGAATAGATGATATGTGCAGCCTACAGAAGTGCCAGTCAGCAATGCCAATATCTGTGTCTGTTTAAATCGTTGGTCAGAAAGGGATTTCGCCAATATTTAATTTAACATTTGTATTAGAAATGCACCACTTTCACTGAGTTTAAATATTGAAAAGGGGATTTAAATGCACAGAATATTGAATTTCAATGAATTTGCTTGAATATGCAAAGGAAATATGAATTAAGTAGATTAATGAAATGGGCAATGCGAACCTTCCATTACAGTTAGTGAAAATAAATGAATGCATACAGATTTGTCCACGCGTGCCATTAAATATAAATATGCAATTCGTCCTTTTATTAAAGTGAAACCCATGATTAATATACATTTTTACGTCAGTGCAGAATCATCTGGGTTTTGAGAAAAAAATTGTTCGGGCAAAGTGTGATTTCTGTAATCCCCAGAACCTGCTCTGAGGCATGTAAACGCGTGGAAATGCAACGAAATATCCCGTACCAGAGGGGGGCTCCGTTCCTATAATGTAAACGCTAATACTGCCATGAGCAAGGGAGTAGACCGAAAAGGTGTGACAATCTTGCTGATATAGGGTATTCCGAAATATGCTGACATAATGCTAATTAGCCGGTACACCTCTCCATCTTCCTATGGAAATTTACCTTCCTGGAGGAATTATATGTGCTACTGTACACCGACCCTATCCTATACACGGGGAAACCTGGACGAATGTAAGATTAATCAGGGAGGATTATCCTAATAAGGTTTTAGCAGCTGACTTCAAGCCAACAATAGAAGGAAGCTTTTTTAACGCTTTTTAAATAATCCGATTCCTGTACGGATATTCCGTGTTATCGTGGCCTAATTTCTCAGAAATTCAGCTTCTGTCCCTTCCCAATAATGTGCAAATTTGTAATTATAAAATGTTAATCTGCTCTTGTTTACTCTTCGTTGCATCTTACATTTTTTTGAACGGAGCAACAATTTTTACTTTAGGTTCTGAAGCGCAGCACAACTAGAAATTTCATCCATATGGCTGAACGGGTCAAGATAAAAAGTTATTTCCTGTAAATCATAATTCTTAAATACAGAAACGTTTATTTAAGATGAAGATGTAGAGCACTGTCGCAATAATTTGCTAATAATTTGCAGTCATGCAACAGTTGATGGAGGCAGAGCCTGACAAACGGAGGTGGCTAAACTGAATGAATTCTTGATTGTATCGGCAACTCAAATTCAAGTCGTGACTGTGGTCCGTTCTGACTTGAGGATTTAAACGTTGCCGTTTTAAGTTTTGCGGTTTGACGTTAAAGGAACGCGAAACAACACGCAGAAACGTCTCATAAAAAGTTTTAGGGGCAGCTTAATCCTGGCCGCATTGTCACTTAATTATTTGATAGCCTTAATTTGCCATTTTATGAAGTTGGGTCCGAAATCACGATTGTTCTTATCCTCGTAATGGATCACAGCTAGTATCAACATCTTAATGACCCTACCCTGTTCTTACTTCCTTTGAATACCCTAGTGGAGGGTGGGAGCCTTCTGTGCAAGAATCTGTCACGAGCATCATATTTCTCACAGAGGGAGTAAGGGACGGGCAGTATAGAGGTAGGCTAGAAGACACCTAGACAAGATTTTACAGGTAGCCTATACAAAAGCAGACAGATCTCAGAACTAATCTCTAGGCGTGCTGCAGCTAGGACGGTCCACATCTTGACGGAAAGAACTCAGGACAGTAGACCAAAATTTGAAGAACTCGTTTGTAAGAAAAGTAGAAATGCAAGGGATCCCGAGCAGTGGGCGCGTGCCACTCCTGTGCACCTTGCTTTTTTGTTCGTTGCAAGGTAAGATGATACCCCGATATGTGCGTCAGTCTCGCTTTTTTGCAAAAATCTTAAAATATCTCTTAAGTTTAGGGAGATTGATCTTTTTAGATTTATGTGTCAACACTACTTTTTCATGTAGTGTTGTAATTAATTTACATTATTCTTATATTAGTTCTGTCTTAAGTTTAGTTTGAATGTGTTTTGTTGCGAGAGTACAAACATAATCTGTGAAAAGGGGAATTGTAATAAAAATAATTGAAATAAAATAAATTCAAAATAATTGAAAAGAAAAATAACGACATACACTGTATAGCCTTCACATAGCCTTCAGTCACACTTTAAGAATGATTGGAATGAAGCGGAATGTTAGTGGAATGATTAAAGGAACCATCTCAATCAGGTAGGACTCGGCCACAATAAACGGCTTTATCAATTGTAAAGAGAAATGCCAAGTTGTAATCGATTTTGTATATCATCAATGGAATGCATATTTCAATGCTTATGTTTAATATCCTGATTGTGTCGAATATTTCCTGTTTAATTGAGCAAGTTTAATATCTTGCCTTCTCCATATTAAGAAGTCCAATAAACCATTTTGGAGTCGTTTTAATTTTCCGACTTTTTGCATGTTGTGCTCATGGAACAAGATGTCAAAGAATAATGTTCTATATACAAATAAAGCCTATTATTATTTCGTGAAAAGAAATGTGGCCAGGTACTGTGACTTCGTTCAACATCAGTATATTTCAGTACCCTAGTCTGATTAAGTTTGACAAGAACTGTAGTTTGACAGCAGCCAGAAACATAGAGTGGACTTGATTAATGACGACAAAACCAAATCAAATGGCAATAACGTCAGAAACATACAGTATGTGCAGGATCCTCACACTGTGCCATTCACCAGTCAACTAAATATGCTTGGGTCTGTTCAGAATAATGGGGTAATTTACATATAGCCTAAATCTATAGTTTCCCAGTTGCATATATAATGAGGGTGAAGCTGCTTCAATTCTTATAGGGTGTGGGGAGGCTTAAGTCAGGGCTTCAAAAACATGGGCCTGTGAGCCCCTAGATATGCTGCCTTTGGTTCCAGCCAATCCTGTAATTAGCAAAGATAATAGCTTCAGCCAAGGAGGTTATGTAATGACATATGCCTATTTGTCCGTCTGTCTGTGACGGATATCTTAAAAATGGCTTGCGATCCAAGGACCAGCCGGATTACCATAGCACTTGCTGTGCTCGGTCATGTTTTCAAGAGGAAGCAATCTCCTGATTTAGTGGATTCAATGACCTTTCCTCTAGCACCACCGTCAGGCCAAACGTTCAATTTGTGATCAGCTGGATTGCTGCGCATGTTCATTTTTCCCAGTGGTGGAAACATGCTGATTTTGGTAGCCCTGTGACCTTTTCTCTTGTGCCACCATCCGGCCAAACATATCTCAAAATGTAATGACTGGATTGGTAAGACATTTGCTGTGAATGTTCATGTGACGGGAGATTGCTGTACCTTGCTGGAGGTCTGCACTCCTCTCCTCTTTCTAGTTGAGAACATGCATTCACATCTATTTGAGAACATGCATTTGCATGCTTTCATGATTTCTGTCTTTCATTTGCTGTGAATGCAGACTTTTAACCCTTCATTTACAACAGGCCGGTTTTGGGTTCTAAAATTAACCGAGATTCTGCCTGTCAAATCAACCGATTAATCAGTCTCGTATTTGTGAAAAATACATATAGACCACAGCTCAAACTGTAATACTGTACAACCCTGCATACTGTACACATCAATCCCTTGGACTGAGTTTGGTGTAAAGTGCATGTCTGAATTGTCCTGCAGTTAGTGGGATATGATAAGATTCCCGAAAGTGCTCTGTGCTCTGCTCTGCTTATCTGAGTCAGGATACCCAGGGACAGGATCTCTGGTAGTCCCATTGTAAGTACAAGGGGCTGGAATTACAGTGTATTTTTTACAGAGCACAGTGTATTTGTACAGAGTACATTGTATTTCTAGAGAGTACAGTGTATTTTTGCCACTTTGCTATGATTTGGCCCAACAGCCTTTTTTTTAGAGCTTGAAGAATCCTGCTGGCATTTATATTACCTGCTGCATGGGTATCTCTTTTAGCTGTTCACAGATAATCTGAGGCCCTTTCCACCTCTCCCTCCTCTATCTGTGTATCTGTGTTACAATCTTTCTTTGGGTCTCGTTTTTCACCAGACCCCTGTTTGCTGTTGTCTCCGCCTCGCTGTCGTTTCCTAACTCAGTGTTCTTCCCCGCTCCCTCTTTCCTTCCCTCTGTGTCCCCATCTTTCTTCCTCCCACACTCCTTCACCCCACCTTTTCTCCAAAGCTCTCGCTGGTGCCCAGAGTTCATGAGCTGCTGGTTACTCTCAGGAACGCCAGGGCAAATATTCCCCCCAAAAACTGTAACCCACTAGCCCCTGACAAGTCGGCACTGGTGACTCGATGGGACCTATTACCATTCTTTCGTGGTTAAAGGCTCCCTAAGGCAGATGGGATAGGTGCATCCTTTCCTCAACCTCAGGCTTTGCGCAGGGCAAAACAAAGGTCCCTTGAAGGCATTTTGGCTTTGAAACCTTCATTATCCCAGGCCAGTGTTAGTGCATTCTTTATACTCAACAGACAACACATGCATAGTGGAGACAGGAGAGGGAAGAGTTGTACATTAGTCAGTTTTTCAACTCCAGTCCTCAGGACCCACTTGCCAGAAGGAACTCAGACACCTGATTTCACTAATGAAGGGCATTTTTGGTGGTTAAATTGGTTCCGTCATTAAATTGGGTGTTTGTGTTCCTGGTTACAACAAAAACCTTATGCAAATGCAGTCTGAGGATTGGAGTTGAGAAACACTGCATTAGATGTCTTCTCACTTATTGTTTTTGATTGATTCAGTGATTGAAGGCTGCTTGCCATTGGCTCACCAAGATTCATGACCAACTGCCTTGGCCAGTGTGCCATGCCAAGCAGATTTTCTCAGTTGACTGAGTCAACTTGACTCTCTGGACACCGCTATCCCTAACCACACTACGGCTGACGGAATCACTCAGCCATCAGAGCTCAGACAGTGCTGGCACTCAAAGCTTGACGACAGCTGGTGTTTTCTCTCCTATACAGAGCTCTGGAAAGTGTTCACTTTCTAGGCAGGAAATATTTGACCATTCCGTCAAGCTCCAAGCATGTTTAAGCTGGCAAATCGATGGGCGAAACAAAGATAAATGCTTCATGCCATTATCTGTCAAAGGACCAGACATTCCACCCAGAATAACGTTTTTTCTTTGCAAATATTTTATACGGGTGCATTGTTGTCCTCCCTTTAAAACATTTGGAAAGCTGTCAATTTCTGATAATGAGTCCAATTAATCTCCCAGAGTTTGGATGTTGTATTCACTGGCGTAGAAGACTAAATGACTAATTTCCCAGGGCAGGGGTTTGTATTTTCACCATGCTTCCAGCCACAAGTTTCAAATATTAAAAATAGCTCCCCGTGACAATATGTTGGTGGAATTCAAATAAAAGGGCTTAAACATGTTGGATGTTTGATTCTGACTTTTGCGTAGTGCAATGTCCTTCCCGACTGACAGCAAACATTCCTGGCAGGTACTGTTTATTATTCTTGCCTGCTCAGAATGAATGCTCGCTTCCCATAACGTGGCTTGAAGAAAACACGGTCAGCCTTTTCTTGATTCCAGGAGCTGACCTGTTATAGCATTCCAAACAACAATTGCAGTGATGACTTGGCCTGTAATGTATGGTATTCCTTTGAACAGGCCATAGCTTGCCCCAACGACTCTGCTGAAGCCATGCGCACAGGTATGGCGTAACTGGTGCATTTAAACTGGTCACAGGACATCCGTATAGAAGCGGTAATGCAGTACAATACGATGCAGTGCAGCCCAGTGCCGAATGGGTCCCATTGATGGTCTAGATTAGAACATCTCAGAATTCTCCTGCCCTGTTTAGTTACAGGTCCTTCCACCCAAGTCTGCCCCCCCTACACACACACACACACACACACACACACAAACCTATAGTCTGTCTTTACCCTCTCTTGACCCCTGTCTTCATCTCTTCTGAATTCCCATTTTAATCCATAGTCTTTGCATTTCATTCAATCCATAGAGCTCTGCTCACAGAGTGCTGTTATCAAACCCCTTTCCACTGTAGAGCTGGAACCAGACTGGCTCACTTAATGTGGGTACGGGGTGGTTTCCCTTCATCCTGCAGTTGTTGAACATGTTGGTAATTGTCGACTGCTCATTTTCATTAATCATTTTCATGGTTAGTTCGCAGATGTTGTCTATTGCACAAGAGTATCATTACCACCTTGAGAGAACTTTGATGGAGCACAAAGCGTCCTGGGCTTCAATCTATTTTTCAGAAATGGAGAGGAACACGAGAGCTCGTGGGGGCAGGTTGGGGATTGGCGATCACGGAAGTATAGAGGGAAGAGAAAGCTCTGGTGATACCATGAAGTCATAGCCCCTCAGAATGAACAGAAGATACCTGAAGTTCCCCCTGGGAAAAATAAAGTTGTTCTATTCTGTTCTAAGATCACATATCATTGGTAGAACTTGTTATTCGATTCCCTGGAGGGGGTGGTCTTCTTATGTTGAATAGCTAAGGTTTATCTTACCATTATTCATCTGGTTGAATAGTTTTAGTAACTCAATGACTTTACTATGATGCAAATAATTTCTGTATGAGCTTGAATTGAAAGTGATTTAGAACAAATTACTGTTGGGGAAAAGTACTTACATATACGGTACTTTTATAACCGTAGCTGGTGCTGATACGGTCAAGAGGTTCAGTTGTTGTTCAGACCAAATATCAGAATGGGGAAGAAATGTGATCTAAGGGACTATGTCCGTGGTATTATCGGTGCCAGACAGGATGGTTTCAGTATCTTCTGGGATTTTCACAAACAAGAGTCTCTAGGGTTTACAGAGAACAAAAAACATCCAGTGAGCGTCAATTCTCTGAGCGACTACGGCAGACTGGTCCAAGCTGACAGGAAATTGACGGTAACTCAAACAACCACGCGTATGCTCACTTGGTTAGCAGAGCTTCACTATGCTCAAGCAACCACAGCTAGTGAGGATGCATGTGTGGATGTCACACATGCACTGTAAAATAAGAAATTTCAATTCTGTTCAAACGGGAAAACATATTTTTGAAACCTATTTTTATGTTGTGTCCCTCTGGCACATTGGCATGTAGGTGGCAATGTAACTCCACTGTGGCTTATCTCTGTGATCAGTTTTGTGTTGACAAGGTTTTGACCGTAAAACAGCGAGAAGTAGAGCACCGGAATGAGGGACTGAGATCCGGTTACACACAGCCACTGGCGGGACTCATTGTGTGACTCTATCCTCCGTTTCGCACTCAATTTTCGGTGGAAAATAGCACCTAGTTCCCCTCATGAAAATTATCATTTGAGAATGTCAATAGTTACCCCAGGCCAGCACTGATTTCCAAGCTGCAGTGCTGTTGCGTAATGGAAAATGTTAGGGTTCCTCTGACAGATAGTTTCTGGCTCTCTCTCTCTCCCACAAACAGATGGTGTTTCTATATCTCTCTCTCTCTCTCTCTCGCTCTCTCTCTCTCTCTCTCTCTCTCTCTCTCTCTCTCACTTGCCTAGACAAGCAGGACCCAAACCCGCTGCCCCCAACCCATGGCAGAATGTAGCCTGGGGGGCAGCTTGTTCAAATACCTGAACGCCGCATAAAAATGGGCTTGTGACTGTAATGTGTGTCTGTGTGTGCATGTGTGCATTGATGTGTGTGTGTGTGTATGTGTGTGTGTGCGTGCTTCTATGCAGGTGTGCATGTACTGCATGTATGAAAGGGAAATACAAGTATCCAACTGCATAAACAGCCTGAATCTGTAGTTATGACATGTGGAATCCTGTCCTTTTTTAAGTCTAAAAGCCAAAGCACTGTAGCATGGCTTCTTTTAATTTTAATTTAACAGTTAATGGAACTTGACACAAACACTGCCTTTACCGTTTGTGACAACCCGATCAATTTTCCGGTCAAAAAACAATTGCAACAGGTACTTCTGAAACCTGTAAGAACCTGTTTTCTTTCCAAACCGCGATTAAATAATTGAACTGTTTCAAGTCGAGAGAGTATGTTGTTTTGGAAAATTTTTTTGGGAATGTTTCGTTTTTTTTTCTAAAAACTTGGAATCATTGCTTACAAGTGATGCTTGCTACATTGGCATTACAGTTCTATATTCTAATTATGTATTTTTTACACTTTAAAGGCTTAATCTACAACATAGAGTGTATGAAAGCACAATAAAATCAGCAAAACAACAAGCTGCAAAGAACAGTCTCCAGCTAGGCAAACAGCATGTGAAAAATACCGTTTGCCTCCAGCTAGGCAAACAGCATGTGAAAAAGGCCCTCTCTGATATTAACCAGATTGTGCTGTTACGTGCTACAAGCTATGCTTCTCCATTCCTTTCCAAAGGGGGAATTGAAATATCGTTTGAATGTTTGTATTTACATGCCGTTGATATCGTAGCTTCAAAATGAACTGCGAACAATAAAATCAAAGCGGCTTCCAGTGCGCAAAAGATCATGAAACACGAAACTAGTAAAGAAAGTGCAGAGATAAAAAATATTTTAAGAGCCTTCTGTGGCTGTCCTAAGCAACAAATCCCTGGAACAACCTTGGACATCCCAAAGGACATGTTAGACATAAACACTGATTCACCAGCTGTTTATTTGGAAGCTGTTGTTGTTGTTTTTTTTACTCTTTTCATGGCTTGTTCCCGAGGAGAGTGAAATGTAGTAACTGCTTCTGACACAATGATTAATAGTGGTTAATATAATGTTATTTCTGCCCAGTCACTGCACCTATTGCACGACCTTTCGTACCATAGCTGTGCATAATTGTCCTACCACTGATTGTATATAATTAATGCAATTTAGTTAGACTGATATGTCAGCTCTGATTAAGCAGTTATTACAGCCAAACGCTTCGGCTTATACAAGCATTATTTGAATTTATTTTGAGCATGTGCCACTATTCATGAAAACTATTGCCATGGATATGTATAATCTGACACATCCATAACGTTACAATGGGAAAAATTTAATAAAATTTCATAATGGCTGTTTTTTTGATTTTTAATTAAACCTTAATTTAACCCAATAAAGACTCATTGAGATTTAAAATATCTTTTTCAAGAGAAACCTGGCCAAGAGTGCAGCATAAACAGATACAGTTAGCTTTCATACAAACAAACAGTCCTTTAAGATGGAACCAAAGGGTACAACTGGGTATTTCAGTTGACCCCATCAAGCAGTCCAATCTGTCCATCTATCAACACATTTATCTAGCCAGCATACACCTCTAAAAGTCTGATGTTGTGTGTATGCAGCTTAGAGTGTGAGCCTATGTGTGTGTGCTCACATGTACATGCAGTGAATACATTTTGAGTGTAACTATCCATGAAATTATAAAATATTCTGATATTTCTCTCAGTTTTAGAATGGCACTTCAATTTCAGAGCGGGCTTTCGCATAAATTAATATGAGTTTTTTTCTCCCATCTATCCATCCATCATATTTATTGAACTGGCACCTGCCTCCCTGTTGACCCGGAATGATGTCTGCCTGTGAGTGTGGGTTTGCGTGTGCAGTTCAGTGTGTCCGCCCATCTGTGTGGGAGCTGTACACATATGCATATAGTATGTCCTGATACATACTCTAACTCATCCCATTCTCAAATCATCCCCTCATTTGCCCCCTTAGTGGCAGAATGTACTACATGAAACAGCCCTCAAAATATGAACTGTCTACTAAACATACTGCCCATTTATATTATTTATATTTATACTATTTATAAGTAGCAAAAAAATTCAGTTTCACTGAGTGCAGATTTTTCAGGAAGTAAAGCATACTTTTTAGGAGGTCCCACAGAGCCATCTTTGGGTCCAATCACAGTGCAATAGATCACAGAGATGTAAGTGAGGCATTTTTTTACGACACTTCCGCCTTACTGTTGAAAAATATCATGGGTAATATGTCAAGCAGTCACATGTTCGCAGGAATATGAAGGAACTTTGCGGCTGATTAGTAACTTTCACATCCAGAGTAAAGTAGTAAGCTGTTTCATTATCGATGGCAACCTAACCAATGTCAAGCGCAATTGGGGGGGGGGTCCATGGTCGTGAATGTGTTGGTACGTCCCGTGAGACTGCCCATCCCAGGATAGATAACGTCATCTTAGTTGTTGCATTTGACACAAATCTAACTGTACACTATGTCTTTTTTTTTAAAGCAAGGAAAAGCTGCATAGTGATAATTTATGGATGATCTGGAGCCTTTTGTTTGTAGAATGATTTAATGCTTTATTTGCTAATATGAAGTTGTTGTTGTTGCCGTCCATGATGAAATCCGCTAGCATAGCACTTAGCAGTATACCGGAAATGCTATTCAGCAGGACTTCAGAATATGTTTGCTATCTGGGGGTTCAGGCCTGATGTCTTATTTTTCCCCCTTCTATAAAGCTTCTGTGTGACATTTTTCTGTGAAAGCACTATACAAATAAAATGGAATTTAATTAATACTTTTTGAGCTTGATGATTAGTCTCTGTGCTAATATCTCGTCTGTGCCTTTGATGCCTGGGTTTATCTGTCTGCCTAATAAATAAGCACATACGTCAATAATAACACGTCATACAAACACGCACAATTGCTTTTAAATTGGATCAGAGAAAAACTTTAAAGTCAGTCTCATTTCAAAGAGAGAACAGGAAAGAAGGGGTGATAAGCACTGAAGAGTTGTTAAGGAACAGAAAATAGTTATTTCACTGAAACAGGCAAGGGTTACTGTAGTTCTAAGCACAACACTTACAGGGAGGAACAGTGAGCGACTGAGCATGCAGTGGGACTAGTTGAATGACTAATATGTTCACAAATATAACAGAAAACATAGGTGGTAAAATTATTCAAAAATGATTATAAAATAAAACTGTGGTCTCCAACCCTGGTCCTGGAGAGCAACAGGGTCTGCTGGTTTTCACTGTTATTCTGCACTTAATTATTCAATTAGAGCAGTTGAATACACAGTGAACTCACTTCACCTAGTTACCTGGGTTACAGGGTGAAGCAAAAGCAAAAACCAGCAGACCCTGCAGCTCCCCAGGACCAGGGTTGGAGACCGCTGAAATAAAGATAATATTTGATATAAAATTTGAGGTATCTTTAAATATGTCAGTGAAATGTCTAAATGGTAAATGTCAGCATTTATATAGCACCTTTATCCAAAGCGCTGTACAATTGATGCCACACCAGCGGCGATTGGCTGCCATGCAAGGCACCAAGCAGCTCGTCAGGAGCAGTTGGGGGGTTAGGTGTCCTGCTCAGTGACACTTCTGCAAACCCAGGGCGGGATTGAACCGGCAACCCTCCGCCAGACAACTGCTCTTACCGCCTGGGCCAATGTCACCAGTTAGGTGAGATAGAAGTAATGTACATGATCTGTAAAGATATACTGTTGTACACATTGTGAGAGATGTAGGGACTACAGTCCAAACAGGTCACCAATTGTGCTGAAAAACGGTGGCAGTCATGGAATGCAGTGGCGTGACCACCTCTTCCACCGAGGCCTCTCGGAGAATGGATACAATGAAGGTGGAGCGGGGCTCAGTCCTGAAGACAAACAACCCCAAGAATCTCGAGTCTCGAGTGAGCCAAATGTGGGGATTAACTTGTGTTTACAGTGCTGCCGGCATCTATTGTAGGTGCGGCGATTTGACATTTTTCCTCAAATCTGGGTTGACAAAGGAAGGGGGATCTGTTACTGTGGAATTAATTTTTATAATTTCCTGGAAAATGGAACACAAGTGTGTTGCAGTGCCCAACTAGCCTGTATTTGAACATCTTAACATTGTGAAGGCCATTGCTATTTATTCGAATTGCTGACTTTTGGCTATAGGACAGAAGTAATTGTATGTAAGGGGAGGTCCCATCATTACTAGCTAATATGCAAAACTCTGTTTACTGATATTAAATCCTGCTCTTTAAGACACATTTCCTTGTTCACCTGCATGGTATCTTTTACGTGTTTCTGCCCACACTTGCTCACAGACGTGTATCTTGGCAGTGAGGTCTCAAGCTCCAAGACCGAAGTGTCTCGATATCCCCAAGATGAGTGGCATCTTTTATAGCTGGTTTAATGGGTGGAATCAGAGCTTGCAGGGTGTTGTTCTGTTCCCACAGAATTTATTAGCGACTGACTGATTTTTGTACTGATCATTTTTGTTTGTTTGTCCTGTTATTTACAATGTACTCACAATGTGTGAGTTGTTAATTACGTTTTTTAATGTTAATTTGCCTTGCCTTTAAGAAACATTTTCCACAAAATGTGATACTAAATACTACCATTTTTTGGCCAAATGATTTGTCTGTATTAAATATGGACACATCATGATTGTTTGTTTTTAATATTTCACTTAACCATTTTTGACATGCTCATTAGCTTGATGCCTGCTACAATTGTGTAGTGACTGTCACCAGAGACCAGGAATGCTGTGAGGTACTATAAATCAATGAAGAATGATGATATCATACTTTTGAACCACTTCCACCATTCAAACATTTGTGTTCAGTTGCTTTTGCACAGCAGTTCCTTTTATTCTTGGATCGAGTGTGTTTGTGCAGTACGAGTCCTTCGGAAGGTACCCTGGCATCCACAGCATCCGAGGTATTTCTGCCTCCTCTTTCCCTCAGAACCTTTCGAGCCGCCCGCCTGAAGCGTGCAACGCTTCTACGGCCCCTTCGCGGCTTCCCGCGTCAGAGCGAGGCATTTCTTCCCCCAGGAACGCGCCATTTCAACACCAGACGCTCATGCCTCCGCTGTTGTGTCAGTGGTAGCACAGTAGGGATCGGGGTGGGGGTGGGGTGGGGGGGGTGGTGGGGGACAGATTGAAACTTGTCTCTACCGCCTCGGAAGCTGCCGGAAGCCCCTTGGGAGCACATTTCGACTTTGGTTTCACTGGAAATATTCTCGTCTCAGAGAACCGGGGGAAGGTAGTTTACACACCGCTCCTGTGTTACCGCTCCTTTATTTTCGCCGACCCCACACCCTCGTTGCACCGGCTTCTCTGTGTTAATGTTCTACCGGACCCTCCCCGAAGCACCCTCGGCCTCCTCCACACCTGTGCCCCCGCCACTGCCTTGAGCTAACACTGCACATTGTGTGCTGTGTGACCCCCTCCTTTCAACCTCGCCACCTCATACCATGACATCATAGTGGGCGGTGCTACCAGCCGCTGGCTTTTCTGACTTGTGTGAATCAATCAAGAGGCTGTTCTCTCTATGGAAAAACACATAGTTACCCTGTCCCTCGCAGTGAATGAGCTTCAGAACAGTCAAAACAGCAAAGACCCTGAGAGAATTCCAATGCCAGCTTATGACCCAGCTCCCCGCACTGCACCTAGGCTCCCTCAATCCTTACACATTGGCTCAGGCGGTAAAAGCAGTCGGAGGGTTGCCGGTTCAATCCCGCCCTGGGCTGTGTCGAAGTGTCCCTGAGCAAGACACCTAACCCCTTAATGCTCCTGATGAGCTGGTTGGTGCCTTGCATGGCAGCCAATTGCCATTGGTGTGTGAGTGTGTGTTTGAATGGGTGAATGAGAAGCATCAATTGTACAGCGCTTTGGATAACGGCGCAATATGAATGTCAACCATTTACCATTTCTAGAACATTCCGCTTAATGCTTGCCCTGCTGCAAAACATAGCTCAAGCGAAGTTTTCAAACCAGTTCAGATTGGCTCCCACCTCGACTGGCTGACTAGCTCAGACCAGCTCCCAGCTTGACATGGTTTGACCAGCTCAAGCTATGTTTTGAAAGAGCGCAATTTTCCAGCTGGTCAGGCTGGCATAGCTGGATTTTACAGCAGGGAGGTGTTTTTCAGCTAGTTGAATGTGTCCTTTGGGGCAGTTGTCTAATGCTAATGGTACATTTGGTTCTAGCTTTTCTCATTTTTCTCATTATTACCCCGAAATGGTAATTCGGGTTTTTGGTGAAACTGCCCTGTTTGAATGTGTTTTTTTACTTACTTTTTTTCACTCTGCTGAATGAATGTGAATGTGAAAAGATGAAATGCAAATGTAAAGGAGAGTGGCACTAAACACACGATGTTGAACCCATGTGGGGCCCGTGAAGTCGCACCCATCACTGACCCCCTCTGCTCACACGTCTCCCACACCTCCCTCCCTCTCTCTCTCTCCAGGATTTCAGTGTGCTGTGACGGTCACTGTGAGCCCCACGGTGGAGGCAGCGAGGGGGGGGACGGCCATCCTGCCCTGCTCCTTCACCGTCACCCCCCCCTCCGATAACGCCATCGTGGAGTGGTTCATCGTGAGTACCGGGGGTTCCCTCTCCCCACACAACCTTTCAGCCTGTGTGTGTGTGTGTGTATGTGTGTGTGTGTGTGTGCTTGTGCTTGTGTGTGTGCGTGAGTGTGTGTGTGAGCCTGTGTGTGTGTGTGAGAGTGTGTGTGTGTGTGTGTGTGTGTGTGTGTGCGTGTGTGTATGTGTGCTTGTGTGTATGTGTTTGTATTTGCATGTGCTAGTTGATGCCTGAGGGTGTGTGTGTGCTTTTGTGTGTGTGCGTGAGTGTGTGTATATACGTGTGTGTGCGTGTGTGTGTGCGTGAGTATGTATATATGTGTGTGTGTGTGTATATATATATGTATGTGCGTGAGTGTGTATATATGTGTGTGTGTGTGTGTGTGTGTGTGTGTGTGTGTGTATATATATATATGTATGTGCGTGAGTGTGTATGTATATATATGTGTGTGTGTGTGTGTGTGTGTGTGTGTGTGCATATATGAGTGTGAATGTACGCTTTTCTGATGTATGTGAGTCTTTTTCCATGGTTGTTCTGTGTTGTGTGTCTATATTATCTCTGTTTAGGGTTTATCCCTTTGGAATAAGGTTGCCATGGCAACAAAGGTGGCAGTGGGAGTGGGGTAGGTGAAATGGACACACTACTGGTATTTCACTCCCCTGGATCTGAATATGGGTTGTATGTACCCCTGTTGTGTTTACATGCACCTGTACAGCATGTCTATGTGTGTGTGTGTGTGTGTGTTTGCCTGTGTGAATACATGCTTTTGTGGTGTTTGTGAGTATTTTTCCTTTGTTGTTCGGTGCTGCGTGTTGTGTGTCTACATTATCTCTGTTTATGTTTATGTTTTATCCCTTGTTGCCATGGTAACAAAAAGGTGGAGCGGAATAAAATAAATGGACACACTTATACACACTTAGTAGATATTTCAATCACCTGGATTTGAATTGGTTTTTAAAGTCATTTTTTGATATACAAAGTATTAGGTACATATTTTGAACATTACACTTTCTGTACTGGCTCATTATTTATTCTGCTACTAGACTCTGGGATAGTGCAGCAGTCCTCTAATATCTATAATACATATAATATAACCCCCCCCCCCATCTCCTCCTGTCTCCCCCCCCCCCCTCTTTCTAAACCTCCCTCTCTCCCCCCTCCCCCATCTCCTCCTGTCCCCCCCTCTTTCTAAACCTCCCTCTCCCCCCTCCCCCATCTCCTCCTGTCCCCCCTCTTTCTAAACCTCCCTCTCCCCCTCCCCCATCTCCTCCTGTCTCCCCCCCCCTCTTTCTAAACCTCCCTCTCCCCCCTCCCCATCTCCTCCTGTCTCCCCCCCCTTTCTAAACCTCCCTCTCCCCCTCCCCATCTCCTCCTGTCTCCCCCCCTTTCTAAACCTCCCTCTCCCCCTCCCCCATCTCCTCCTGTCTCTCCCCCCTCTTTCTAAACCTCCCTCACCCCCCTCCCCCATCTCCTCCTGTCTCTCCCCCCTCTTTCTAAACCTCCCTCTCCCCCCTCCCCCATCTCCTCCTGTCCCCCCCCTCTTTCTAAACCTCCCTCTCCCCCTCCCCCATCTCCTCCTGTCTCCCCCCCTCTTTCTAAACCTCCCTCTCCCCCTCCCCCATCTCCTCCTGTCCCCCCCCTCTTTCTAAACCTCCCTCTCCCCCCTCCCCCATCTCCTCCTGTCTCCCCCCCTCTTTCTAAACCTCCCTCTCCCCCCTCCCCCATCTCCTCCTGTCCCCCCCTCTTTCTAAACCTCTGAACCCCCTCCTCTCTCTGTCAGGATGAGCCTGGGGCCCGCGTGCGGGTGGCCTACAGGTCCCAGTCCGGCGGGGACGGTGGCAGCGATGCCGGGACCAAGCTCTCCGGGCGGGTGTCGGTGGGGCCCGACTCCTCCCTCTCCATCTCCTCGGTTCAGGTGGCGGACCAGAGGAGCTTTCACTGCCAGGTGACGGCGGGGGCGGCCGGCGTCCACGAGAGAACCACAGAGCTCAAGGTCTTCAGTAAGGCACCGCCCGGTTATTTATTGCGCCAATTTATTTTTTGTGTCACCGACTGATTGCGATAATATGTCACTGTCATTGTATTTTGTAATTGTTATTGTTGTGAGAGCTAACATTGACTTGGCATGTACAAATTAAGTGTCACTCAGCGTGGCTGGATGAGATCCAAGCTAATTCGAATGAATAATAAATTACGTAGATATTCAGATTCTGAATTGCATTTCAAATTCGAGTGCTTATTTTCATAACCCATCATGCCTTCCAGTGATAAACAGCTGTGGTATTTAACATGCAGCGAGTATGCAACTCTTCAGTACTTGAAGGACACTAACATAAATATTGCCTATTTGTCCCTATAAAAATGAATTAGTCCAGAGATAAAGAGTGTATTTTTGTATGATGTGACCCAGTGTACTAGAATGGGTGATTTCGTTTCTAGGCACCTTGTAGTGTGTGGTTGTATGTGATGAGCCCAGTCCCAGTCATACAGTTAATGATGTATTGAATGCCTCTCACTGTCAGATGAGCCAGATAAACCAGAAGTGAAGGGCTTGCCTGCATATATTTCCATCACGGAAGATTCTGTGACAGAGGTGAGGGCTTTCATCCTTTTGTTTTGGGTAATGTATGTAAAACAGATCAACTTCATTCCGTTTCTGGGCTTAAAAGATACAGGGGACACAAGTAGGGTCCCGAAGTTCTACTCCTCTCTCACCCTTTCCCTCGTTCACTCTCTCCCCCCTTGCTGTCTTTCTTTCTCCCTCAGATCGGGCAGTGTGTGAGCAGCAACGGCCACCCTGAGCCCCGCCTGGTCTGGTACAAAGACTCCAGCCCATTGAAAGAGACGACGGAAGTCAATAAGAGTCAGTGCAACGTTTCCCCATATAGATAATGCAGCTCATTCAGTTGTTTTTTGGCTCTTGGACAGGGCAATAGTCCTCTAATATCTATAACAAATAGTATTGTTGCCTGTAACTACACCTGCTATTAAGTGTGCGGCAAATCAAGACCGTGGAATTATATGGTTCGAATTGACATTTCTGACAAAGATTTGTTTCATAAATATGTTGTTTATAGGCACTAAATGTGGTATTATTTTTTTATTCCAAAAAACTGTTTCTAAGTATGAACATTTTTCCATGTAAAAGGTTGTATCTGCTTGGAGGCTATTGCTCCTTGAAGCTCAATATCTCAAAACCACTCAGAATGCAGATAGAAACATATAATTCCAAGGTTGCAAAATACTATCATTATAAATACTTGTATGCATGTAGATAATACTGTTGAGATGTGGACTGTTTGTAATTCTAGATGCCATTACTGATGTAACTAATGCTGTTATTACAACACTGCTAAAGCTCATACATTGATCAGTGTTTTCTCTGATTTACTGGCTTTCGCTGCAATTAATGATGTAAGTACTGATGCAGCTGACATAATTAATAATACACAACAGCTACTGCCACTGAAGTTAGCAATATATATATATATATTTTTACAGATAATGTGATAATTAATTTTGCTGTCGACACTATTACCAGTTCTGTTAATTACATGGGTAAGGGAAGTGTTATTAATGTCACTGAGGGTACTATCGCAGCTAGTGATTAATTTAAGTTGATGCTGTACAGAGGTAAAGTCTGCTAATACAGCAGCCAACAGTTGAAGTGACTGTTCCTCTTCATTTATCTCCCACCATTTCCTCTCCTCTCATCTCCTCTCCTCTCCTCTCCTCTCATCTCCTCTCTTTCCTTCCCTCCCCTCTCTTTTCTGCTCCGTTGGCCTCCTCCTCTTCCTGCTCCAGAGATGTACATGGAGTCTAAAGTGGTGCAGGAGGTGACGGGACTCTACACCATGTTCAGCACTCTCAACCTGCAGGTTCGGAAGGAGGACAGGGCGTCTGTGTTCCACTGCAGGGTGGAGTACACCACGCTAAATGGCCTCGCCCAGCATAAGGACTCGGAGACCTTCAAACTGCCAGTGTACTGTGAGTCTGTATCCGCCTCAGTAACTGTAATAGGAGTTGAAAATAAGGAATTCTTAACTGCATGAAATATGATACGGTTAGGGTCTGGCATGTAGTCCCATATGTACCCCAAGTACATCACTGTGAAAATATTTATTACATTTTACAAAAAAAGTCCACACTTGCCAGTGTTCCCCCCATAGGTTACAAATCACATATAGGGCACGTAGATGGTTATGTTGAAGGGAAACATTATAGATCTGACTTCCTGTTTATGGAGGCATAGATAAATCTTTTAATAGCACACACCTCCCCTTGCCCTACGCTAATTCCTTCATTCTCTCCTCTGAGGAGAATTCCAAAGGAATGACATTATGCAGTGTACTGAAGGAAATCTGTCTCTGATGCCAGTATATCTGCTTTCCACACATTCTCTGGATCTTTATAATCAGTTGGTCCAATGGTAGAATAGCGTCCTATAGCGGAGTGAGAGATCAGGAGCTACTGGAGTCAACAAACATGCTAATTCAGTCAGAGCAGGATGGCCAGTACATGATGGCCTGACTGATAGGTGTCACAAATGTGTCGGCATCCTCCTACCCTTATGTGTATTGAACATTCTGATCCAGGCTTGGAATGGGGTAAAAAGTCATCACAGCAAAGGTTCTGGGTTCAGTCTGACTTTGCAGTCAGAATATGCTTCCTGTAAATAAACGTCTTCATTATCAAGTACGGGAGACCATCCTGTTTTTCTTCCAGTACACACAAACGCAATCTCTCTACCTTCTTCTCTACCTCGCCTCTGTGTCATTTCCTGTCCATTGTCTGCCCATGAGCTCACCTCACCTTGTCCAATCAGATGTCACGGAGCAAGTGACCTTTGACCTGGTGAACCCTGGCCCAGTCAAAGAGGGCGACGCGGTGCAGCTCAACTGTGAGGCCGATGGCAACCCCAAACCTGAATACGACATTACATTCATTAAGGAGGTGAGGGTTTGAGTGTGTACCCTGCTGAAAAAAAAACTCAAGCTTGGTCGGAAAAGGTTCAGACCAGCTCCCAGGTTGACATGCTTTGACCAGCTCAAGCTATGCTTTGAAACAGCTGGTAGTTGGTTGACCAGCTCATACCCAGCTCAGTTGTCGAGCTGGTCAAGCTGGCATAGCTGGATTTTACTGCAGGGTATTTGGTACCTTCAGGCAGGCCAAGGAGAATTTACTGAGACCATACAAACTTAAAATAATAATAATAATAATAATAATAATAATAATAATACATTTTATTTATATAGTGCCTTTCTCAAACCCAATGACACTTTACAGATTCAACAGAAAGATATTCAACAAAAAACATACAACAAGACCATACAAATTTACATAATTTGGCATGAGTATGAAGTGAAATCATCATGAGTCAATTGAGTTTAAATTCAATCAGTTCAGAAAATGATTCAGTTTAAGAACTGGCGAACCTTCACAGAACATTCAATTCAGTTTGTGAACTACATTTCAGTTAATGTCTTGAAATGGCTTCACTGAAATGGAATTGACCTCCCAACCCTACTAGAAGAGTGAGTAATTGAGTGAGGGCGTGAGTCCCGTGTCTGAACCGCTCGATCCTCTCTTTGCCTTAGGGCAAGTCAGAGACAAAGAAGGCTCCAGGGGGAGTCCTGACGCTGTCTCCGGTAAAGCGCGACGATGCAGGCGTGTACAGCTGTGAAGCTCTGGACTTCGATGCTCCCCCAGAGACTGAGCTGGTGAAGAAGCTCACCCTGATGGTCCACTGTGAGTTCCATTTGCTGGCGTGACGTCACCTCGCCTCAATCTCTCCCCATGCTGTCCCGTTGCCCTGACGTTCTGTGTTGACCTGCCACTCTTCCTCTCTCTCTCTTTCTCTCTCTCTCAGACCTAGACCCCGTAACCCTCTCTCCTGCTGGCCCAGTGACCAAGTCTTTGGGAGAGAAAGTGGAGGTGACCTGTGACACAAAGGCTTCCGACAAACACACTCTGCAGTGGAAGAAGGCAAGTCCCTGCTGAATAAAACTGCTCAAGCTTGGTTTTGAAAGAGCTGGTAGCTGGTTGATCACAGCTCCCAGCTCAACATGGTTTAGCTGCTTGACATAGTTTGACCATGCTATGTTTTGAAAGCAGCTAGCTGGTAGCTCATACAGGCTTCCAACCAGCTCATACCCGGCCAGACTTGCTTCATGACCAGTTTGGGCATGCTGGCTGATCAGCTCATACCCAGCTAGACTAGCTAATGACCAGTTTTATCAATTTTCAAGATGGTCAAGCTGGCATAGTTGTGTTTTACTCTGTGAGCTGGCATATTGTGTGGATTTTCTTGCTCTGTTAATGCTTGCCCTGTGGGGAGTCTGTTGCTGAGTTGGATGTGAATATCATCTCGAAGTTGGCACTCTCAGGAGGGTACTAGAAAGAGAAGTGCTGGTAGCACTTGGAGCTCTTTTCCTGCAGATATTTGGCTATGTTTCTGGATGCTGCAGGTTGTTTATTTGTGCATTTTCTTTGGTCTTCCACAGAGTTCCTAATAATGTTAATCCTGCATCCTAGTACTGCTTATTTAGCCCTGAATAGCAGTTATCTTGCAACTTGGGAGTATATAGAAAATGTGTTATTTAACAATAGATCACTTATTAATATATTCATACTTTTGTTGTCATGCATATTTGACCTCTGTAGAAACATGTGCACATGTGGGCATTGCAATGAATAGACATTGTACAGGCATTGTACATTTTCTAAAAAAGACAGATAAGGCAGATAAACAGTTATAGAAATTTTTTTTTTTAAATGACACCGGATTACTTGTTTTACTATTAATGTTATAGATGTGCATTTCTGCTGGAAACAGCTCTGCTCACCCTTTTAAGAGCTCAAATCCAGAACCCAAGGACTGAGTTGATTTCATAACCGTACATGATTAATTTAATTAGCCAATTTAATTTTTACACTGTAGTGAGAATGAATTGCTGCCAACCCTGTGAAGCATTAATTTCTGTCTCTGAGACGAGAAAGCTTTTTTAAACTGTCAGTGGCAATTACAGGTCTCCTGGCTGAGAATTCCCCACACCTTTGTACAAGCAAGATAACCCTGATAACTAAAAAAGTGCTGGAATTTGGGGCCTGGGGACCTGGGGCCCCTTCGGCTAATGGCGAGCTGACTCTTTATTCTGTTTCAAAGATTCCTTATGGCTTATTTAGTGACTCACTATTTTATGAGTTTGGCTGTTCCAGAAAGACTTCCCGCTCAAAAGCTTTTAGTGCATTCAGCTTTAATCCTGTATCGAGTGCATTTTTTTTGTTGTTGTTGTTGTTTAACTGGAGTAAACCTGTTATGGATTGTCCGCGACACACAGTTAATGTTCGGCATTAAATAAAGTCTGGTTTTAGTATTTGTCCTCTGATAGAGTACATTTGTTCCCTGCAGTTAGAGTTTGATTAACATTGGAATTTTAAAGAGAAGTGCTTTTACAAAAGAAGTGATTAAAATGCCCATGCTCATTACGTCCTGCTGATAAACGCAGACGATGTGGCAGTGCTGATGCCAGTTGTTTAGGAATTAATGGTGAAATGGGGGCTGAGCCCTAATGGCTTCTGTAATTTTGAAGTGCAAGGAATCGGTATCTTTTATGTGGTTTAACACTTCCGCATGTGTACTGTTTCCGCTGGATATTATTCTAGCTGTGCCTGTGGTGTATTGCTGTTGTGTGGTCTTTAATTGTTTAGCTGACGCTTTTATCCAAAGCAATTTACCGGTGATTAGGCTAAGCAGGGGACAATCCGCCGTGGAGCAATGCAGGGTTAAGGGCCTTGCTCACGAGCCCAGAGCTGTGCGGATCTTATCGTGGCTACACCGCGGCTTGAACCACCAAGCGTTTGGGTCCGGGTCCCAGTCATGTGCCTTAGCCACCAGGCTCCAGGCTGCCCCCTCACTCTTTCTGTGCGGTTGTGTGGATTCAGGGGTCATCGGTGCTGTCCAAGACTGGAACCCTCGCCCTGGAAAACGTGACCCTTGCCGACTCTGGAGTATACGCCTGCGTCGCTGCTGTGCCCACAGTTCCCGGACTCCTAGCGCTGGCGAACATCACGCTCAATGTGGCAGGTAACTGCGTTCACTGTGCTGGGTGTACACTGAGGTGTAGTGGTTAGAGAACTGGACTCATGGCATGGGGGCTATGTTACAAAATGTTGACAAATTTGCATTTTTTTGGGGTGGGGGGGGTTTGGGGAATGCAGGGATGTTTACATAGAGGGTGTGTGGGTGTTGGCTTCTCTTTACTTCTTCCTTTTCTTTCTATGCGTACTTGCGTAGGTAATATTTCTTCTGCATGGGTAAGTTGTGGTGGACAGGCATAAAGTAGTTGGTGCAGTAAAGCCATGACTTGATGGTAATTGGTCTGAATCCACGGTGGAACATGGGCATTTCCTGAAACAGGGCTTTTGCACTTGTGCATGTAAGAGAAACACAATGATGAGAAGACTATTCCAGGTTTGCCATTTTCTTGGTTCACCATTTGCCTGCAATACGGAGGGATTGCGCCCAAGAACTGCCTTGTACTGTCACTGTGAAATGTGCTTTCATTAATTTCCTGCCGTGTTAGCAGGTTTTATTTCAGAACTTCAAATTAAGCAGTCTCTGTTGTGTGCCTACTGACCTGTAATTAATCACTTTTAACAAATTGCATATTAAATACCCCCCCCCGCCACACACACATACACACACACACCCCACCACCCATCCACACAGCTCGTTAGCAAGGTTTAAAGGAAACAATGTCAGTTACCTGCTCTTAGCGCAGTCCCCTTGGTGGTTGTGTAAGTCTCAGGGGAAGCAATATACTGCTTTGCATATGTCTGTTTAGCTCTGCACTGGAAGTCCACCGTCATATTGTATATAAGGTTCCCCATAGGAGCGAATTCAAAGGGAATTTGGCACAATATTTTCCCTTGCAACTGGGTGATGGATCTGGTTCAGGGAAAAAGGTCACTTAAAGCTTTTTGTTGTAACTGGGTGTTCGTGTACCTCTGAAAACTGACAGAACCACCCCCTTCTTCTAGTTGGGGCACTAATCAAACCACATACTTTCGAGACAAACTGAAATGGAAGTGATATGACGTATACACCAGTGGAACTGATTTTTCGGGGGTGTTTTTGAAGGGCGGCGAGTCGATTTGACTGATCAATTGAGGAGGAGGATGTTAAATGAGGATGCACGCCACTGCCTGGAAAGGATATCGTTTGGAGGGAAATGTAAAATTGACAGACAATTTGATCCTCTTTTTCCAGGAAGTGGATTGAGTAGTGCTGCTTTAAACTTCTGTTTCAGCTTGTCTTTAAAGTTAATTTAATCCTCTTAGCAAGAAAACAACAAGAATTGTGAGACACTGTGCAATATTTATTGTGGCATCACAGTGTGTAAAAAACCATGATAGGACTAAAATAACAACACAGAACAACCATAATGAAAACAAGGCCAAATAAAACACGATGTTATTTTTTTACGCACAAGGGCTCTGTCAGAACTTGAAGGAGAAAGTCTAAATGTAAACGCCCCTGCAGCTGATTGGTTGTTTACTGTCCGCACGCTGAAATGACCCCTCCCTGTCTGACCCTGCCTCCTCTCAGGGAAGCCTGAGCTGGACGTGCCCTCGGACGGCGTGGTGGAGAAGGAGGGAGACACGGTGACCCTCAGCTGCTCCGCCCGGGGCTACCCCGCCCCGCTGTTCACCTGGAAGCCCTCGGGGAAAGAGGTCAGCGCTCGGCGTCTCCTGCCCGGGCTTGCGGCCCTCAGTCTCGCCCTCAGGTCACCGTAAGGCCGAGGCTGCAAGCCCACACCCCCCCTCACCCTGCCCTGTCCCCCTCACCTTCCCACTCACTCCCTCTCTCTGGTAACTGTAAGGCTGTCTGTACACGTCTATAACTCCGCCGCCCCCCCGCCCCCCCCTCAGGTTAGTTATATTTCTGCCCTCAACAGCACCCTGGGGGCCGTTGTGACAAAAGGCTAATCTTGCATTCTAATCTCCTACTTATGTGCTAATCAATCAGGGAAGATTTTTTGTGCATTTGTGATTGTCTCTTCTGCTGGAGATCAGGGTTCAAGGCTCCCCTGTTGTGCTTTTTTCCTCTTTGTTTCATTCACTTTACAAACAGAATTATAAAATAACAAATTATACTTTTCAACTCAGTCCAGGGGGTTTGGGGAAAGGCTAAAATGGGTCCATTAGAGCAACACCCAGTTTAGAGGATAGAATGGAGTTCCCTTTGGTAGTAACATAAAGCAAAACACCACTGTCTGGCCCCAGGGCAAATAAACGAGCCCCCCTTCACAGGTCACCGTAAGGTCGTGGCAGCACACCTGCCTCACCTCACCACGATCACCACCCCCCCCCCCCCCCCCTGGCCCTGCCTGGCTCCCCTCACTCTCTTCCCTCCCTCCCTCTCAGTCTGTGGCTACAGAGGGGAACCAGGTCACCAGCACCGTCCAGCTGGACGCCACGGCCGCCGTGCTGAAGGACGGGGTGACCTGCGAGGCCACAAACGAGTATGGCGCCGACTCCAAGCAGCTCAAGGTCGTCATCGGGAAAGGTCAGCGCCGGTCACATGACACATTGGGTTTTCCCATATAGCGTATCCATAGGTATATATTCACAGTGAGCTAATATGAAAAAAACTAACCGATTTGTCGTTTACAGTTACCGTCACAGAGGCTCCCGCTACTGAACGAGGTAAATATCGCTTCTTTAAATATTCTGTTTTTATATATAGCAGAATGTTTGTGTGTGCAAGTACATTTTTTGTTGCTTTAGCTGTGTACTCCAGCAAGCAAGCAGTTGAAATAAAAAACTATCACTATGTGGAAACATTGAATATGACGACTTTGATGACTTATGACTTTATTTCAGTTTGTGTTCATTTGTCCAATTTTTTGGTGGTTATTTCAACAGTTTGTTTGTTGGAGTACAGACTGAAAACAAAAAAAAAAATTCCAAATACTTACCCACCCCTATTGGTGTCTGTATGCCTCCATGCTTTAGCCTTAGCCCTGAGCTCCCTATCACACAGCCCCCTGATGTTAAATAATAATACATAATTTGGGGGTGACATTGGCTCAGGAGGTAAGAGCAGTCGGAGGGTTGCCGGTTCGGTCCCACCCAGGGTGTGTCGAAGTGTCTCTGAGCAAGACACCTAACCCCCAATTGTTTCTACGAGTCGGTTGGTGCCTTGCATGGCAGCCAATCGATGTTGGTGTGTGTGTGTGTGTGTGTGTGTGTGTGTGTGATTGTACAATGAATTGTACAGTGCTTTGGATAAATGTGCTATATAAATACCCACCATTTACCATTTTAGCATTTAAGCAGGGGACAATCCCCTTGGAGCAATGTGGGGTCAACAGCTGTATAAAACTTATGGCTCCACCAGGGCCTGATCCGCCAACATTCTGGGTCCCAGTCATGTACCTTAGCCACTAGGCTAAGGCTACAGGCTGCCCCTTGTTCCCCACCCTGCTGCTTCGGCCGTGTCCTCTGCCCATGCCCTGAACCGTCTCTCCCCCTGCTCCCAGAGCCAGATAAGCAGGAGGGGAACTCGAGTGGAGTGGTGGTCGCTGTGGTGCTCTCTCTACTCCTGCTCATCCTGCTGGCCCTGCTGCTGTTCTTCCTGTGGAAGAAGGAGAAACTCTGTTTCAAAAAGGAGAAAAAGGGGTGAGTGAAAGAAAGAGAGGTCTCAGACAAACAGGGAGACCCGGGCGATAGGGATGAAAAAAAAACTGCACACTCAGTTATATAGTTGCACAGGGAGGGCTGCAGCTATGAATTCCCAGGCCTAGGACAAAATATATTGGAAGCCCACCCCCCAATATTTTTTTAAACCAATTAAAAATAGTTACACCCCATATCCTGGACCCCTCTTGGGCCTGGGTCAAAGTGTTCCAGTTGTCATTGCATTAAAATTACATTTAGGATACATTTAGGATCGGGATCTGGAAACGATTACTTGTTAGTTTGTCTTTGCACCATGGATTTACTGAAAGGGTCTAATTGCTTTTACTCTTTACATCTACCTAAGGGTGTACCAGTGATGAAAAAGTAAATTGGCCGAATGACATAATAGCTCATTTTTGGTTCCATCAAATGTCCTTCTTCCGTCTTTACGTGCAGCGCAAACGAAGAGGGGAACAACAGCGCCGCGGTGGAGATGTCGTCTGACAAATCCAACGAGGAGAAGGGGCTACTGAACAAACCGCCAGCTGCCGATCAGGTCAGGGGCTCAGACTGTGATATTATTATTATTATTATTATTATTATTATTTCCCTGTTTTTCTTAGATTTGTCTTTGATTTTACGATCTCGAGAGCCAAGCCGACCATATACTCTATATCAGTCGGGGCAGACTGTAGTCTAGTGGTTAAGGTGCATGACTGGGGCGCAGAAGACTCAAGCTCTAGCCACAATAAGATCTGCACAGCTGCAGGGCCCAACAGCTGTGCAAATCTTATTATGGCTACAGTGGCTTGAACCACCAACCTTCCAGGTCCCAGTCATGCATCTTAGCCACGAGGCTACAGGCCTGGTTCTCGCGAAGGAAAACAGCAACCACCATTAAAAATAAAACGACTTCAGTCTATTAGTCTGAAATTGTAGAGATACTGTATGAGCTCCTCTTTTGGCATGTACCGTCTTCAGCAAATTGGCTCTCGGAGAGTGCCAGAAAGCAATTGCGGAACCTCTTCCGTTTTTACTGGTAATTAAGCTGCTTGGGAGAGAGCGGGATTAAGTGTGGTGCAGAGGAATAGACGCCATCAGTGTTGTCTGCATTGGCCCCTCGCCAGCTGGTTTCGCCTGCGGCAACCACCGCGGGAACACGCGAGGACGGTCGCCGTCATAGCCGCTAAAGCTACGGTCACGTGGCGGTCAGAAAGACGAGCAGGATCGACGCGCTCGCTGATTTGTTCTCTTCTCTCCCTGCCTCTAGTGATGAACGGAAGGGAGGAGGAACGGAATGAAGACGGCAGCTGGAAGACTTTGACGGACGTGATCTGGGGCGGGGTAATTTTAGACGCGAAGGCGAACTCGAGAAAGGGGCAGCACAACGCGGAGACGGGGATTGCGGCGTTGGGGTGGAACTGGCGCGTGGCTTGCTGAAAAAGTACGGTGTTGATGTGCTGTTAATGTATTCCGTGTAAATTGGGACTATATAAAGAAGCCAACCCTTTCCAATTATAAAAAAAACCTGTCTCGTCAAGGGACCAAGTACATAGCAAAATTATATGTGTTAAATTGACTAAAGACTGCAATGACTGGGAAGGCAAGTGTTTGTATGAGTTTCAGTGAACCCGTAGGGACCAAAATGTATACTGCTTGAGTTAAAAGAGTTGATTTTACACTGTGTATCACAGATCTAACGGGACATATTGCATTACAGGGATGCAATTATTCTGCCCCAGACAAGATGGAATATGCCTTTATTACTGTATTACTACACATATATAGTTTGGGTTTTTTTGTTTTTGTTTATAGTATTGTGAGATATGGTCTGTACTGTGTCTCACTGTGCATTAAACAATGCCTTGGGAGCAATCACCGTTGATAATTGTTCAAACCTGGGTCAAATATGTAATTATTTTGGATTCAAATACTTTTCTATACCCAATTGATCTTGCCTGGTGCAACTGAGCCAACCAAGAGGACCAGAAGGTGGGGTTTGCACTTTTTGAGAGTACTTCATAGGTTCCAATACACCAGACAAGCTCAGTGAAGCGTGAAAAAGTATTATTCATATCAGTAGTATTTCATCCAGGTCTGTAGTCGTTATGAGAAAATACAATGACATGCATGGTGTAGGACCATGGCAGCTGTCAACCAATAGCCATTAGAATGTGCTGTACCATGCTGTCATGCAGTGGTCCTCACACCTGGTCCTGGAGAGCTGCTGGTTTTTTCGTTTTCACCTCAATATCAGCATGCAATTCAGACCAAAGAAACCAGGTGAGGCAAGTTGACTGTGTAATTAACTGCTTTAATTGATGAAATTAAGTACTGAGTAACAACAAAAGCCAGCACACCCTATGGCTCTCCAGGGCCAGGAGTGAGGACCGCAGCACACCCTGCGGCTCTCCTGGACCAGGAGTGAGGACTATTGCTGTAGGGCTAGTTCTGCTATACCAGGACGAGAAAGCCATTACAAAGGAGACTGTGATGAACCAAATAAGTAATATAGTGTTTTCTTTAAAATACATTTTAAGTTTTCTAAAAATAATAAAAAAATATTCCTTTTGTCAAATTATGACATTTAGCCAAATATTCTCAGTGAGCACTTTATTAGGTATTTATTTGACTTATTTTCATGACTTATTGGTCTTCTGCTGCTGTAGCCTATCCACTAAAGAGGTTTGATGCATTGTGTGTTCAGAGATGCTCTTCTGCATACCACTGTTGTAATGTGTGGTTATTTGCATGACTGTCATCTTCCTGTCAACTTCGAGCAGTCTGGCTGTTCTCCTGTTAGCTCTCTCATTAACAACGTGTTTCTGCCCGCAAAACTGCTGCTCACTGGATGTTTTTTGCACCATTCTCTGCAAACTCTAGAGACTGTTGTGTGTGAAAATCCCAGGAGATCGACAGTTGCTGAGATACTCAAACCACCCTGTCTGGCACCAACAATCATTCCATGGTCAAAGATCACATTTCTTCTCCTCCATTCTGACATTTGGTCTGAAAAACAGCTGAACCTCTTAATCATGTCTGCATGCATTTATGCATTTAGTTGCTGCCAAATGATTGGCTAATTAAATAATTATATATTGAATTAACAAGCTGGTATACAGGTCTACCTAATAAAGTGCTCACTGAGTGTACATTTCATGATCACCGCTCTTATGAGTGTCTTATTTCTATCATGCTAAAATATGTAATATCTTCATTTTCGGTTCATTTTCAGTTAGTTTCAGTCAGTTAGTTTGACAGTTATATGTGTGTCATCCGTCTGTTTTTTTTTCTTATAGCAGACATTGGGACGCATTAGGACTCATATGGTATCGCAGGGCCCTACATTGAGCAACACTGCTGCTGTCCTGCACTGTGCCAAAACAGCCAGCTAAATGACAAACTCATTTCCACACTCCAACTACAAGTCCCAGGCGACCAAAGTCACTGAAAGTCCAGAGGTCAGAAAGTAAAAGTCCTGCCATGTTTTTCTTCCATCCGTGAACTCAGCCAGCTGACTTCTGTAATTAGTTCTACCTCATAACGAATTGCCAAATGCAGGTGGGACAGAAATACTAAGGAGGACTTTTACTTTCTATTTTCCACCTCTGACCAAAATGAATCACCTTCTGATGATGATGATGATGATGATGATGATGATGATGATGATGAAGATCTCAGCAACGATTCATTGGAATTATTGGTTCTATCTATAGGGTATAATTTGAAGTCTCTTACCTTTAGCATGTTTTCAAACATACACAATCACTTAAATCATTTAATCTGTTAAATGAGGGAAAAGCCACATGCCAAATAACAGCCCCATTTTGATGACATCTTTATAAAGATTTCAGATGGAAACCAATTTAAGAATCCTGATTATTGGAGCAGATTTTATCAGCTGTGGTGATGTGTGCATGGCCTGAGCTCATGGCTTACTGTATTAGTGGCTTATTGGGTGCTGGACTCCTATAGTAGTTGATGCTTTTGAGTTTCTCAACCAAAGCCTGCTTCTCTTGTTTTACTAGTTCTAAACTCTTGACACTGGCTTGGTCTCGGTGGTCGTGGTTTTTTTTTTGTGTGTTTTTTTTTACATCATGCTGAAATACATCTTTGATAGCCTTTGACGAATCTGGACAATAGCTCATGTTGATGTATATACTCTGTAGAAACAGCTTGATTCTGCATGAATATTTATGTGCACAGAGTCCCCTGTGTTTAAGCCTGATAAGTAATGGGAGTTTTAGCCATAAACGCTCACCCTGTCGTCATTATTCTGTAATGCCCAACATGTATTTAGAGGTAACAGGTAAAGATATCGAAGGGTTCGAGGTCTACCCAAATTCCCTTTATACTGTACTGGATAGAACAAGTTTGTGCAAAGAGGTCTCCACTGACAAAGCAGCATCTCCTGAATCAATGTCTCTGTGACCCGAGAATTAGATGCAGCTTACATAACACTTTCTAATTCTAAAGTAATAAGTTACATAATATACCTCGTTGTGTCAAACTTCCCAGGAGAGGTAAAAGCAAATCAAAGAATTCCTAAAACCTGGAATGATGCTCATTAATGTAAATTGGATTTTAAAAAAAAAACATTTTCTATATTTTTGTGAAACTACTGCGTTCTAACTTTGGTCAGTCATCCTGAAAAAAGTTTGAATTATGAATTTAATGCTGTGGATACAGGTTTTTTTTTCCTTTACGATAGTAACTATATTTTTTGTATACGAGGCACTGTAGGGTGCTTCTCTCTTTGTTGATTGGAATGTTTGTGAAGAAATAAATAAACTACATAAAATGCCATGCTTCCATTATGTAAATGTGTTTTAACAACTCTGTGAAACTACCTGTTAAACATTCTCTGTGTGTCTTTACATCTGTCATATTGTGTGGTCCATCAATCACAGAATAAACACATAAAAACAACTTTAAATTATCACGATAATTCTTGAAAATTGCCTGAAAATGAATTCTGCAGTATTTGTTTCTGGATCTGCTAGTTGTTGAGCCCTGATGAAGGGTGTATATGCATGTATTGTATGTGTGTGTGTGTGTGTGTGTGTGTGTGTGTGTGTGTGTGTGTATGTGTGTGTGTGTGTGTGTGTGTATGTGTGTGCGTATATGTGTGTGCATGTGTGTGTATGTCAGGGGACATAGTCATGTGGGCTGTTGACCAAACTCATGCCAGAGACAGAGATATGGGGTAGCTGTTGTTCCAAACTGTAAACAGCATTAGCTTGCAAGCTAGTGGACTTACATGCTCTTCTGTTCATTCTGTGTGGCGCTTAGTTGAAGTAGATCCACTGTCCAAGGATGGGGTGGGGAACATGGACAGCAGTCCTATCCACAGGATATATCCATAGTGTGGATAAAGGAGCATATCATAGCAGGGCAAAGGCCATGCCCATGACACATCAACACTATTCAAAAATGAAATGTGTACAATTTTTTATTGTATTGCTAGCTAGCAAGATTCCACATTCAATCAAACAGACTAACATTACCGGTAAGGGAAATGTAGTTCTATAGTATGTAGTGGTATGTAACAGCCTGATCTGACGATGGCAAGGACATTTGGGTGATTTAGCTGTAGCCATACTTGTGTGGTGTGATGGCTACTCAAGCTGTTGACTGAAAACATTTAGTCATGCCTGTGGTGGAATGACAGTGTGAATTGAGGTAGCTGCCCCAAGTCTCGAAGACTGCAACTACGCATAGTGACTAAAAACCTGCTTTTAACTGAGGAGCTGGCAGGTCTGCAAATAGATTTCTCAGACGCACATACTCTGGGCTACTTCTGTCTTTATTACACGTTAAATGAGAAGTCAAGCAAGTTTGTTTCACTGCTGATGTGAAAAGCAACAAAAAAGTTGATGAATGAACAAGTGACAAGTGTGATATTTTTGTCAGATCCTTTATTGAAATGCATAGACGGGGAGAATATCAGTATCTGCTCTGTTATGAGGGGCTGTCGACACATCAACCATAATTTCTTCCTTATCTGACTTCATGTCCTCCCTACCGGCCTTCTATGAAAACATCAGTTCTGGCCGTATTCACTGTGACATCATATAAATCACAGCTATTCAAATTGGAGTTAAACCCAAGGAATACACCCGCACTAAAATGTCATTCTCTTTTTATTAGAATCTGGAGAAAAATTTCGTTTTTTGACAAATAAAGTGAATGGAACACATAAGCTGAGATTTTCTTTTAGTAGCTTGTGAGTAACGATACCCGAGCACCCCTCTCCCCAAGCCAAGCGGTGACACCCAGTCCCCGTTTGTATTCCATAGGAGTCCGTGGACTCTGAGGAACCTGCCGAACCATTGTTTTCTGTAGTAAAGTAGGTACCTGGAGCATGTGCAGTGGTTAGGGGCTATATATCTGCACTTCCCCGCTGAAAAGAATTGCTCAAGCTGTGTTTTGAAACAGCTGGTAGCTAGTCGACCAGTTCAGACATGCTTCTAGCTCGACATGGTTGAGCTGGTTGACCAGTTTGGAACAGCTCCCAGTTCGACATGGTTTGATTTAGTTCAAGCTGTGTTTTGAAACAGTTTGGATACTCATACCCAGCTAGACCAGTTTATGGCCAGCTTGACCAGCTCAATTTTCAAGCAGGTCAAGCTGGCATATCTGGATTTTACAGCAGGGGCTATAACTCTGCACTCACCACAGGGAGAGAGCTGGCTGAACTTCCAGGAGCACAGCTACTCTCCCACAAGTAAGAATTCAATGGTGGAATTCCCCTTTAATACTTCCCATCTTACTGTGGCAAAAAAGTCATTTGCTTGCACTGTACAAACACTTAAAAATAGGGCAAGACTAAAGATCAAGCAGGTGCAGTAGATGTGTGCTTTCTTCAGCCCTGTAGGTCAATCCTCAGCACATATATGCAACCTGCAGGTAAAGGTGTGAACTTCTGCACAAAAAAAACCTTTTAGGTTGGCATGCAGAAAAGGTCTAATAAATACGTAATAAAGTGGTCACTGAGGGTATCGCTCCATTGTAACAAGGTGCATTGCTGCCATCTAGTGCTTGCTGCTGAGAATGCAACGGCTTGTTCTACCGCGGCTTCACATCTGCCGCTATTTTCCGAAGGACGGGCTGTATCCCTGCGCTCTGTATATGAGCTGAAGACCAACCCCAGAACTCACATGCCGACAGCCTTTCTATCGGTTTCAGTGGTGCACTTGGACATGGTGCACTTCTCTTTTAGCACACTGTGTCATACAGTGACTTGTATCGTTTGCTTTTGTTTTTTGCATGCTATACACACAGGAAGCTGGATATTTTCTGTAGCGATTTAGGTAACGGATCTTTCTGAGGGCTTTGCCACACCTGGGAAACAAACCTGCACTCCCAAAACATTAGGCTACACTCTTGGGCCCATTTATTTTGTTAAGAGTTGGAAAGAAATGTTGAAAAGTTAACATTTTACTTTTTTATTTTGTGAAATTAAAAATCCTCATATACATAATACTGTATTATACATTTTAAATAAGTGTTGTTCTCTGAAATTGTTCCTTAACGATTACATCAAATTAGATAGAAGTGGATTGATTAAAGAGTAGGCTGAATAGAAGTGTGTGTATGTGTGTGTAGTGTGTGTATTGTGTGTGTTGTGTGTGTTTTGTGTGTGTGTGTGTGTGTGTGTGTGTGTGTGTGTGTGTGTGTGTGTATGTGTGTATTGTGTGTGTGTGTGTGTGTGTGTATTGGGTATGTGTGAGTTTGTGTTGTGTGTGTGTGTATTGGGTATGTGTGCGTGGGCTGTGTGTGTGTCAGCGTGAGGTGCTAAAATGGGATCTCTACTGTGGCTCAGGTAGGGCTGGGCGATATGAATTCAAATCTATATCACGATTATTTCAAACTTTTATCTCAATTCCGATTAATGAACAGAGTACATGTCTTATCTTCGATTTTTAAATAATTTCAGAAATTACACACAGATTAACTATTTATGGCTCTTTATTGAATATTTTGAACAGTTGAAATCAAAGCGCACATGCTTGAAATGAAAACATTTTCCTGAAAAAGCACATTTCTCAGGCCCTGTGCAATAATTTCTGACGTGTGATCATCTGGAAAATATGCCGTCTCAATGCACCTGTGGCGCAGGTTCCATTCATCGGCAATGTAGTGCAACGTCAAGCTCAATTATGGCTCCAGAGATCAGACGTGGCTGCAAAACAGTTTTTAGTTCAGCAACCTTCTCACGACATGTCGGGCACCGCAGTTTGGGAAAATTATTATTTTCGTGATGGCACAGCGTATCTTTTGTCGAGGGCTTTAACAAGACGTCTCGCAGTGTAGGCTAATATGCAATGGCACCAGTTATTTATTTCAATTTTCTTGAATTTTTTTAGCATCGGCCTGTAGTCTGGCATTTGTAAATGCTTGTGTTAGCGACAGCTGCTTTGTTGAAGCAATTTGGCACTTCGGAAAGCATTAACCGAATTAACCGGCATGACCAACATGAGGCATTGGAAATAGTTTAGAGATTATTTTCGTAAACTCAGATGTATAGTCAGCCCAGTATTCGCCCCAGTATTCGTCCAGTTCGACCGCGATCTTGTTCCACATAGAGTTGGCCCTGTCGAGGTGGGGTTCAATGATGGGTTTGATGTGGTCGTAGTAGCTCTTCTCAGCGAAGTTTTTCACTGTCTGTGTAGCACTCTGCACTCTCGCCACCGCAAACCTGCACACACAGACCCCCCACACCCCCACACATCACACTCACTACTGACAGGTAATAAGACGTACATACACATCATGCACTGTGAAATAAATCCACCATAGGTGCTCTGTTAACCCTTTAAGATCTGACATCACAAACATGTGCTTAGAATGTTCTTAAACTGAACACCCTGCTCAAGCTAGGTTTTGAAACAGCTGGTAGCTACTTGACCAGTTAGACCACCTCCTTGCTCAACATGGATTGACCAGCTCAAGCTATGTTTTGAACCAGCTGGTAGCTGGTACTTCAAGCTGTTTGTTGCTGGATTTTACACCAGGGCATTCTAACGCTGATGTAACAATCGCCGCTGGTAACTGAAAGCGGGGAGATGGCGTTCTAGAACACTGACTGACTTCTGGAAGACCTACTTTTAGTACTGTCTGACCTACTAATAATAGTAAAATGACAATATTTGTGAACACAGCACAGCTTTAGTAGCCGTGGTTGAGGGAGACATGTGTGACATATTATGACTTGACCTGACACGTCCCCAAGTGGGGGACTGAAAGATTGAGGCGGAGCAGGCTGGGCTGAGCTGTTATCTGTTCATTTGTGTTTCATGTCAAGTTAGTATGCATAATGCACGCGAGACAACGGGCTAGTTTCACAGACTCTTAGATGAAGCTTAGTCCTGGACTAAATTGAGATTTGTATGGAGAATCTCCATTCAGAATGGTTAAAAGCACCTTTAACTCTACCTCTCCGATGCTATCTACAGGGCTTGAACTGCCAGAAATAATACTACCTCTCATACGTCATTCCTTAATGAGTATCACAAACACTGCTGCGGATTCTTCTGATGCAATTTGCCATTATGGTTTTCCCGCGATTTGTCAGGGAGCTGTAATGGCGCTGGTTAGAAAACAAAGCTGTTGAAATTGTTCCCTGCCTTTTATTTTTGTTCCTGAGAGTGGAATATCCACACAGAGCTGGAATATTCCCAAATGTGCCGTTTAATTAAAGCGCAGCGCGGAGAAAGCTCAGCCTGCCTGCCTTTTATTGGGAACGGCTGGTCGAAAAACAGGAAAATGACACGTTTGGGAGCGCTCTAACAATGTGCACTTGATACATTCTCATTCCTGTTCAAACTCGCTTTTCTGTTTTGGTAAGAAGCACATCCATAAAGGGATAGATTTAGTGCATAGGTACACTAATCCCTCATAAAAAAAAAAGAACAAAAACAAATTAACAGATTGTAGAATATCAGAGAGCAAATAGAGAGTTTATATGGTTAAATATTAACTGAGTCTACTTAAAAAACTGCATTTTTAGTAACTATGTTATAAACAAAGTGCCAAAGAAAATAAATACTATGAAATTAAGCCTGTATTAATGGATTTGTTTTAATCCGGAACAGTAAAAAAGTCCTTACACTTTACATTTTCACACTGGGTCTTGGGTTCAGCATTGCAGACTGTCTCTCCTTCTCGGATCGACACTGATTTGGTCTCTCAAATGGTATAACAGATACTGACGCTGCTCTCTCTCTCCTAGCTGGATAGATAACTCGGTCTCTTGTGACTGGACCGATACAGAGTAGTGGTTGATTAGATTCGAATAGGTCAGTTATTGACTTCCAGTTGATTAGACTAAGCAGAAGACAATCCCCCTGGATCAATGTGGGGTTGAGGGCCTTAGTAGTTGACGTTCTTGGCTGGATGTGATGCCAGTGGTTAGAGTGATAGGCTGGGTTCCTAGGCCGGTGGTTTTCCTTTGCACTGACCTGTATGCCTCCTTTGCGTCCTTCAGTAGCCCGGGGGTGAATTCAGGTTCCGCTTCCTGTGACATTATCCCGCATGCTACGGGACAACAGACAACAGTAAATAGCATTGTCTCTCACATATTATGCAAATATTCATTGGCTGAGAGTAGAGGCTATTTCACAAGCAAAACAGAACCTGATGTGACCACGTGAATGAGTTATGAGTGCCTTACCTAGACACGCTAAGACGAGATAGATTATTATCATATTCCTTGACATCTCTGAGAGAGAGAGAGAGAGAGAGAGAGAGAGAGAGAGAGAGAGAGAGAGAGAGAGAGAGAGAGAGAGAGAGAGAGAGAGAGAGCGCATATTGTGACACATTGTGAGCAATAAATTAGTGCAGAATAAAAGGTATATCGATGTGAAGGTGCACTGAACTACAGTCACTCTCACAAGCTATCAGCTTTTCAGGCAGAAAATTTTAACATTTGAATTAGTTAATAGTATTTTACCTGTATCTGTGTGTTACGGGATTAGTTAGTCTCCTTTATGCGTAGTCTTGTTTGGAGGCTTGGTCAGCTATTGTGGAATGCACTGGGCTTTTCACCCTTTTATCTCCCACATGCAATGCGAACTGAATGTACATCTTGATTGGACCCAGGCCCAACCTCATGAAGGAACTTGGCCAGTTTTCGACGATTTGTCGAAGTTCAAAATTATGTGGCAATGTTACACGGTGACAGACGGGTGTTTAGAGAGCTGAAAGTTCTACACGCCGTATGAACTGCGATGCTACACTCCATTAAGCCCTCCGCCTGTTTTGTCAATGTCTCCTCAATCCTTCGAGCGAAGCGCGGTTTTATGCGTCATTGATTTTTCCTTTAGTTTCTCTCTGTAATAAGACACACGGTTTCAGTGAAACGAGTTCTGTGAAACCATTAGGGAGATTCGCTTTATATGAATAGTGCTATCATGTCGTCAAATAAAATACGATCGATTGACGGATTGGTTGATTCAGCTACCCAGCCAAATCTTTTGTGTTATTTGATTCTCATTACGATTAAAGCTGGCTGGCCCAATTTTTTTTGTTGTGTTAAATGACTTGCTGCATATTGCAGGCCGCATAATGAGTCTTAAAATAATAGACAGACAAGGGTATAAATTTGAGAGAGCTGCCGTTCCTCAAGGTGCACTTACGTGGAAAGCAAGTTCCGAGATGCTGGCTAAACAGAGAGCGAGGTGCTTTGAAATTAAAATTTAACAGTAATAAAATGAGTAAGCAAGGAAATATAAACATTTGCTTACACAAACTGATTTGGAGGTAATCCAGATAAAAAATAAAACATGCGTCTGAGCCTGCGTCTTTATGCTCCATTTAAATTCAGATTATCATTTATTATTGCGTAGCAGGCAGCCATTTAGATAGGTTCAGTGCAAGCAAAAATGGGGCCTTTATCTTTTGTAGAGGAGCCAGTTATTCTCCATTATTGCGCATTCTATATTCATTTATCAGCTGTTTGCGATCCTGGTTTCTGGGAAATTTTGTCAATTCTAAAAACTCCGGGGCATGGTAACCCTTACACCTTCACCTACAGACTGTTGATTATCTCGGCAATTTGACTGGAAGGCTGTGGTACATCAAGCCAACGGACAAATCATTAACTGAAGATAAATATTGGCTTTTAGCATTATTTACAAAGGACTTTAGACTATTGTTACTGATGATTTGTCATGAATATGTCAGATGATATCTTATCTCAAACAGGCAGAGGTGAGCGCAGGTTTTTGTTTTAGCCCAATCAGAAACCTGATTCAACTTACCAAGGTCTTGATTTGTGAATTAGTTGAAAGTGTCTTAAAGTGGCAATATGTAAGAGTCATGTTTTTGGTCACTTTAGTGATATCTGCTTTGGTAGGTGGTAATTACAGCAGAATTGCACACTTTAAATCCCATGTTACCTGTGTTGTGACATAATTCAATAGCCACAGCCCAATGTAAGGCAGCCCAATGAACAGTGGACCTCAGGCAACATCTGTCAGTTGATGGACCTCAGATGATGTGGGAAGGGATGAACAGATGTTTTTTTTACCTCAACTGAGGGCCATTTTTCATAAACCGAGAGCTGTTTCCCTTTAAACGAGAGCCTTTTTTCCATAAAACAAGGTCCGTTTGCCATCCACCCACAGACATTTTTGTAGACTGACGGATGTTTTCCGTGGACAGACAGACGTTTTCCATAGATGAAGGACATTCCCTTAGCTGACAGACTTTTTCCATGAATGGACGGATGATTTCCATGAACTGACGGACATTTTCCTGAGATGTCGTCTAAAGTATAGTGTTGGAGCAGATTGGGTATACATACCTCAGTTAGCACAAAGCAAGAAAAAGGCAAGGTAAGGAGGCAGATTATACATAATGGAAAAGTATCTGTAAAATGAATGTAATATTGTTTTGTGGATGCTCTGCTACCAAGACAAAGCAATTACCCAAGGAAGAGAAAGATTTTGTCTGCATTTAAAAATGATGCAGTGATGTTATTCACTTGCTTATTAAATTGCCATGTTTAATTGTGTTTGAGGATTCATAAAATAAAAAAATGATGCTATGTTAATGTTTCAACACAGGGTGACCTTCAACGGAAATTCCCAAGAATTTGGGAAACAGCTCAACTCAAACAGTATTTTTTTCCCCCCAGTAAATTTCAGAATCTATAATAAGCCACAGAAAGCAGGTGTTGAAGGCTTAGCCCACAATAATAACCCTCAGTATATTTTAGCTCTGTACATGTCACCCCAGGGAAGTTTACACTAGCACATAAATCACCACAGAGAATGTTGCCAATTCTGTTGCTCCAAAATTAATTTTAAAAAATGTAAATCTGGCTGTAATTATGTCTTTATTGCACACAGACTGACACGCCTTTAGGATCTGGGGAAACGTCAGCACACAACAAACAATGCAAAGACTACCTAATCTACACACTCCATGGCACTCAGAAATACAGTATGGCGACCTCTGATGCTCTAAATGAGCATGCAGGTACCACATAGATATCCTAGTCTGTGGCTAACCGCTACATGAACTCCTGTCAACCTAATGACCATCAGTCTGTTGCTACAGGGTTTACTGATCTATCAAACTCTATCAAACAGGACGGAGAGACAGTTATGACACTAGCCAAGCAGAATGTGACTTTTTATTTTTCAAATTGTGCTTTTTGGACTTGAATAGCGACCAAGTGACATTTTCTTCCAAAACAAGGGAGCATAGCCTACGGTCTAGATGCATATTTTTATCAAAAGAAAATGTCGAGGCTTTTCTTTATCAGTTGATCAGAGATCAAAGCTCATAATTACTCCTTTCAGTCCCAGCCCAGTATGAAGTGGTTCCACCCAAATCCAGAGGCGTTTGGGCATTGGTCTGATTGGTTGAAAAGGTATGAGGTCGAGAGTGCCATATGGCACGCTTGGGATTTTACGGTACTCACTTGGATAGAGTAAGTTTTAATTAAAATCATATTGGCCTGTATGGCATATTGGCAGTGCAGATAGAAGCAAATATTCATATGCATTCTAACTGCAGTCCTTTGCTGCTTCACTGTAATACCCTAAGTTGGTTCTTAAGCATGGGGTGGCATGGTAACTAGAATAGAATAGAATACAGTAGAATATAGAACACAAATGTAATACACTTCTTTAGGATGAAATTCCACATATGCTGTGCCACGCCTGAATCACCACGCTTTCTGCGATACTCAGTCCAAATTCACATTCCCTGCTCCAGTGCTGCAGTTTCACAAGACTCCACTGGCTTCAGTGATCCCATGGATAAATGACACTCATTACTCCATGGCATACCCATTTCTGAATTTGACCAGTCAAAGCAGACTTTCCCATCCTGTCCTAATAATGGTACAAATGGACAGACAGCGTCTTTCTACAGTAACAGGAGCACCGCTTACTGCGCATTTAGCCAGTACAGTAAACTTTTAAAAAGTCTGATGAATTCACTACCATTTCAAAACAGGCGTGAAGCCCACTGTGAGAGCTATATTAGGAAATCATCAGGCGAACATTTACCCTGCTGCAGCTCACGGCTTCCTCCTGTCCCCCGAGGGGAAATGGTGTCATGATGTCAGGTGTCACCGAGGGCCTGCTTATAGCTCACCACCCAGGGGGACAGAGGCAGGCGTTTCTTACCAAATACGTAAAGGCACATCTAAATAATCTACGGTCTCCTAAGTAGGTCTCCTTTACAGAAGAAGTCTGTGTTGACTCTGTTCGCACATGACACGAGCATTCCGTGTAGAATAGGCGAGATGGGATGTCTGCTCCAATGCATACGTCCATGAAAGGGGCTACTTTAAGTGGCGTAGTTTGAGGTTTGAGTGCGGGGGCTACGCGGGGCACAACCCACAGGAATGTGGTCGCAGTTCACAACACGTGAAGCCAGAAGGCGAAGAGGTAGAAGAGACACTATCTGTAGAAGAGAAGAATGCATGCAGGCATAGGCTTGTGTGTCGGTCAGAGATAACTTTTGGGATTAAGGTTTCTGCCTCAAGTTTCTGGCATTCAAACAATATCTTATAGGAAATTCCTGATTAAAGGATTATGCTTCAACTACTGCAAAATAAACTGCAAAAGAAATACATTAATTATTTTTCATTTTTGCAATAGTTTGTGTGTTGCACAATTGTGTGTAATTGTATGCACAGATTCTTATTAAATGTCTAAAGCTGCAACAGTTTTTAATATGTTTTTTAAGTTATATATCGTATATACACTCTAGCCTACATTAATAATGCATTCCACATAACTGTACTAGGGTTTCCTCTTTTAATTAACATTTTTTTTAGGCTGACTCATTCATGGAATTTGAACCAGAAGTTGGAATGTGGTTGAGATAAAGCACCGCAAAAAAAGTATTCGTTCTGCAAAGAAGAGTGGGTGAAATACTCGCAAGGAAGCGTGTGGTTGAAAGGATTGCTGCTAAAGGTGGTGCAACCAATTATTGAGTTTAACGGTGCAATTACTTTTTCACAGGGGTGATTTTGATGTTTGATTACTTTTTTTGTGAAATAAAAATTTGTTTACTTCGGCTAATATTACATTTTGTCTAAAGATCTGAAACCATTCAGTTTTACAAATATGCAATAATAGAGGAAATCAGGAAAAGGGAAAATACTTATTCATGGCACTGATTATTTTGTTTAATAGTATTACTTCTAGTTGACATGAATAGGCTGTTTCAATATTGTTTCTTCTTGGTCGTTTCAAGACTGGCGCGTTAATGGCACCTGAAAAGGAATGGCCAGGAATGATAAGGCAGGACAGAGACCAGGAACATGATAGACATTTGAAACTCTTTTATTGCAGTTTTTGGGATCACCCCAAGATGGCACTGTGGATAATACAATGGGCACTTATACTGTCTTCAAGACAGACAGGAGCCATTCAGACAGACAGACATGCACACATACACACACATAGCTGCTGCCTGTTGATGAGTAACATAGACTGCATAGCTTAAATGCCATAGCAACTCGCACGCATTAAAAATACATTAAAATGTAAATGTAGACTCTCCAAAGTTGTAGTTCTCCAAAGAGAGAAACGTCTAATTGTTTTGTGATAATTGAATATGTGGAAGTGCGGCACCAGAATACAAAAGCTAGGTAAAGATGTTGCTACTGGTGTGAACTGGTGTGAACTGGTGAACCAGCTACCAGCTGTTTGAAAACCTAGCTTGAGCTGTTTTTTTCAACAGGAATGTTTGGACCTATAGTCTGCAGAAACGCTAACAGAACACAGGAACGAGGGAGGGTGGATCTTTTCTCATCACATATAAAGAATGATGACAGCAGAGTGTTCATACTCAACCAACAGAAGCTGGCAGTTGATAAAAGCACTTGCACCAGGTGCAAAACTCATTATTTTGACTCTTGGACAGCACCACTGTTGGTTCTGCTACAGTACACATACTACTCTCTGTCTGGACAGGCATTTTGTCACAAAATGCAGTGTTGCACAGCTTAGAAATTGCAAAGTAAGGTATGCTTTGACTTGGAATCTTACCACGGGTTAAAAACTTAAGATTTCGTTTTTTCTGGAGGATACTGAAACAACTTTGCCGCCACACCGCGTCACCTGCAGACCTGGGTCAAACGCATAATTGTTTTGGATTCAAATACCTTTCTACACTTTACTGAGCTTGTCTGGTGTATTGGAACTTACAAAATACTCTCAAGTGCAAACCCTGCCTTCTGGTCCTCTTTGTTGGCTCAAGTGCACCAGGCAAGATCAACCGAGCACAGTGAAGTATTTGAATCGAAACCAATTATGTATTTGACCCAGGTTTGGTCACCTGCTGATTGGAGGTGTTTGTGTTGGTGCAGAGAACCAGTCCCCTTTCTGAGCCTACTATACATATCTCCAGAGCTGTATTGTGCATTCTCAGCACAGTACTGAGTACCGCTTGCATGACATGGGTTTATAGTAAGAGCTGCTGTAAGATCCAGCTATGCCAGTTTAACCATCTTGAAAATTGAGCTGGTCAAGCTGGTCACAAGCCTGTCTTGCTGGTTTTGAGCTGATCAACCAGCTAGGGCTTGTAGCTTGTCTGAGCTGCTGGTAGCTGGTCAACCAGCTACCAGCAGTTTCAAAATATAGCTTGAGCAGTTTCTTTCAGCAGGGATGTCACTCAAGAATGCTGACCTGGTCTTGGGCCCAGAATAGGTTTGCAGCTCATTTGAATAAAAGCATGCATTAAAGTCTCTGCGGGAATGTTCAAACACAATTCTAACCACAGAATAACCACGGTGTAACGGGATCATAATGCAAGCCATGCATTGCATCTCTTCTGCGTATTAACCTTGGCTGGCAAGTAAGAACAGGTTATAATAATGCCCATTTACAGCAAGAGGCCATTTTGAGAGCGGGAGAATTAAGAAAAATTCTTGGTTCTCTGAACTCAGATAACCTTGAGGATCCGAACACATTCGCTGTCAGAAATCGTGGGAGATGTGCCAAAACATTACACTTCCTTTTTACACTGCCCCTCCTTTTTCCATCAACCTTCTCATTCTGTGCGATGACAGAGAAAATTCCTTTTCGCTCCCTTTCTCCTTTCACGCCTTTACTCTATGAGAGGATGAGTGCAGTGCACATCCGTTTGATGAGTAAGTTTTCTGGGATGTTTTTTGAATGTTCAAAATTATCACTCAGTGTTATAGATTTGTTCCGTCAGTATTAGAATATTCATCAAACACATTCTAATCAAGTATTTGTGATCTCACAATTTAACCCATTGAAGAACCTTTTTTTTCTTTCTTTTTTTCTTTTTTCTAATTCGGTGTTCTAGAACTCCATTGCTTTCAATTACCAGTCGTGATTGTTACATCAGCATTAGAATGTTCAGTTAAGAATATTCTAACCACCTATGTGTGATCTTGTATATTATAGGGTAAAAGAGTCAATGGGACAATAGCTTGGGTACCTTTTTGGCTATTAGTCATGGATCCTGGATCAGAGTAATACAATGTACAAGCTGAATAGATTGGGACTGGGGTTGTAGGCAGGCAAGCTGATCTTACATCTGTCCTCCCTCTCTCCGACCGCCTCTCCTAGGAGCTCAGACCCTTGAACCAGTCGATCACGGGCTGGAACCACTTCTCCAGGGTGGACCTGGTGTCCTCCGCGGTCTTCTCCACCTTCTCGCGGAGGTCCTTGGTCTTGGCCTTCAGCACCTCGCCCATGGAGTCCATCTTCTCCTTGGCCCGGTCGCGCAGCTTGCGGCAGAAGGGCTCCATGCGGTCCTTCGCTTCCTTCATCTTCTCCTGTGCCTTCGTCGCCAGGTCCTCAAAGTAACTGGACACGGAGCTGTCGGGAGAGGGGGATCAGGGTGAGCCTGTGATTTTAACACACCGCTGTTGTCCCTGGTCTGAAAACATATTTAGCCAGCGTTTTGCAAAATTGGCGCAGCAACGAACTGGTAGCAGTGAGCCGAAGCAAAGCAGTCGAGATGAGGACTGGCCGTTAAAAGAAAGGACTGACCATTAAAAGGATGCTGGAGTGTGAAACACTAACAGACTGCAGCCAGCACCGATGGCTATCCGACAGGCAATCTCTTGCTAGCTCTCTTGCTGGGATGATGTTGTCCAAGTGCAAGAAAGGGGCTCACATTAAATATTTGTATTTAGACTGTACATATCAATGTGCAATTCTGATAAATTAAAATTCAAGGATTCTCAGCATATGAAAGGAACATTAAAAATGGCATTTAATCTCAGCCTGCAGCCTCCTGGCTAACGTACATGACTGGGACGATAAGTGAAGTGCAGTCACAATAAGATCTGTGCAGCTGTTGGGCCCCTTCAGCAAGGCCCGTAACCCCACACTGCTCCAGGTGGGATTGTCCCCTGCTTAGTCTAATCAACCGTAATTCACTTAGGATAAGAGCATCTACCAAATAACTGCAGTGTTTCTCTCCGGCCCTTCCCGCCTCAGCTCGGTACTCCACCAATCTCCCTCTCCCCACCCAGGGACCTCCACACCACCCAGGGACCTCCACACCACCCAGGGACCTCCTCACTACCCACGGACCTCCACACTGCCCAGGCCCCGGGCACTCACTTCTGCATTTGCTCCATGTCCTTGGTGAATCGCCTCTTCAGTCTGCGGCCGAACAGGTCGAGCTTGTAGCTGGTCTCTTGGCCGTCGTCCTGCATCAGGGTCTTGACCTCTTCGACATAATCTTTGGCACGGTTGCTGGCTCCCGCCAAGTCGTCCTTCAGCTTGGAGAACAGGCGCTTCATGTCCTCGCGGAGCTTGTCGGCCATGTCCTGAACCAGAGGCCCCAGCCTCTTCTCCAGGTCCTCTTTGACCTCCTTCAGGTCCTCCATGGCGCCTTGGACCATGTTCCTGGCCAGGGTGGAGGGGGATTAAGGATTAAGATTTTTTGATGCTAGAGTAGTAATTAGGGCTCTGCACATGCTTTTACAGTGTACTAATGTGTCAACATTTTAGAAAGATTGTTTTATTGTTATTATTACTACATACAGTAGGTGGAAGTGTCAGCTTTGGGGGAGACACCTAGTCTCATATAGTCAAACGTGAAGTCTCACAAGCACACTAGCTAGTTTACCAATTAAGTTGAAAATATTGGGAATATCTCCCCTCAAACCTACGTATATGTATGTTTGTACAATACTACTTCTTAGTATTATATTTATTATTATTGGTGAATCTCTCCATCCCTGTGTGACGCTATAACCAATTCAGCAGTGCCTTTTGGAACAGGCACGGTCAGTATTCAGCAGCAGACCGCATGCACACATCAACGCCATCGTCACAGTCGGGACGCTGAGTATTTCCATGCTTCAGATGAACTTACTTGACCTCCTCTCCCACATCGGGGGATGGTGAGGGCGTGGGCGCGGGTGTGGGCGCGGGCGTGGTTCGCCGGCCGTAAAGATAGTCCCAGAGTTTGTCCACGCCCTCGTCCCACTTCTCCTCCAGGTCAGCCTGGATGGACTCTGGGGCTCCGCCCTCAGTCTCAGACTCTGAGGCTGTGGGAGGAAACAATGGGGCACAGGGGGGTGAGCGCGTGTGGTTTTAGAGGAAAGAAGACCACGTCGTGTTTTTACAGCCAGTAAAAGACCTAGACAACTGCTGTTATTCTTAACTGTTATCATTGTTACTCTTAACATATTATTCATTTCATTTCTCTCCCAATGAATGTCATATTATTCATTGGGAGAGAGAGAGAGAGAGAGAGAGAGAGGGAGGGAGGGAGCATGGTAGTTTACCTGAAATGACAGCCAGAAGTAGGATCGCTGCTATAACTCTCATGGTTGGCCAAAACAGACAATACACCAATACACCTGCATAAAGCACAATGCACCAGGCATTATTGCAAATACGCACTTTGTTCGGTATTTATTAGACTTGTTCTTTTCACTTATTGGTATCCTGTTGATGTAGCCTATCCACTTAGAGGTTTGATGCGTCGTGTGTTCAGAGATGTTCTTCTGCATACCACTGTTGTAACGCCTGGTTATTTGCATTAGTGTCACCTTCCTGTCAGCTTTGACCAGTCCGGCCATTCTCCTCTGACCTCTCTCATTAACAAGGCGGTTTTGCCCACAGAACTGCTGCTCATTGGATGTTTCATGTTCTTTGCTCCATTCTCTGCAAATTATAGCAACTGTTGCGTGTGAAAATCCCAGGAGATCAGCAGTTTTTGAGATACTCAAACCACCCTGTCTGGCACCAAAAATAATTACATGATCAAAATCACTTAGATCACATTTCTTCCCCATTCTGATGGTAGATTTGAACATTAACTGAAGCTCCGGGCCCGTATCTGCATGATTTTATGCATTGCACTGCTGCTACACTTTGGCTGATTAGATACTCGCTTGAATAAATTCAACAATGGCAAATTGATAAATATACTCCAACCGGGCAATAAATAAATACATAAAAGTTTATTATATCTTTATAATTGCAGGTTGAGACTTGTAAGCGATTGAGACAAGGATACACTTTTGAGTAATTATTAGTGTGAGAAATAACAACCGCACAATCAAAATATGAAGGCTAGTATATTCACAAACAGCATTGTATTTCGGTTTACAGAAACTACATGCTTCAAAAATCATCATAAAAAGTGCAAAGGGTATTTCAATTATTTAATCTAAAACAGGCAGGCGGGAAGAAACATATGTAAGTTATATAATCAAGGGGGAAAAATAATATAATGAATCACCCGTCACTTACCTGTAATGCCTAAACTGCTTGCGTATTCAGCAAATTGTGACAGTGCACGTGAATGGGATGTTTTATACTGCGACGCTACTCTTGGAGTGGGTGTGAAACCCTGTTTCCGTTTGATAGGTATCACAACGAAACGCTCAACTGTTCCAAGTTCTCTGCGCAAACTTGTTTTATAATTTAATTATTATACACTGAGCCACATTAGGCTACAACACACATTATGCATAGCAACAGGAACGCCGTTGCGTGAGGGGAACAATTAATGACATTTAGAATGGCCGTATCCTACATTTCTGTAAATAATCGCTTCAGAAATATTTTTTTTATTGTCATCTAGGTTCTAAAATAGCATGTTGCTGTAGAGACAAGCCGTAGAGACAAACATATTGTTTAAATGTCTCTACACAGCACTATCTGTTCGGTCAGAATAGAAGATTACAGATGTTTTCCACAGATTTCTTCCACTGAGTTGATTGGGTGATGGGTGATTAAATGAAAATGAAAAAAAAAATGTATGAATGTTTTTTAAAATCATTTAATGTAGAACATGTATGCAATCATTTGGAAAATGATTATGTGTCATATCCTAGGATATGGAATAGGATAACCAAAAAAAAAAATTGCAACTCGGTGTTGCTGCAATCAAATCCGAGTTGTAAAAGCTGAACCAGTCAAGTTAAGACTAAGCACTATCTCCGGGGTAAGGGAGTGCTTTAAAGATGTAGTTAGGTCATGTCATAGTGAGGGCTGTCTGCTTTATAATTCCGTGGAGGGTAAAATGAGGAGAAGAGGAAGAAGAAGAAGAAGAAGAAAGTGCCAATTGTACCCAGTGGCAGCCCAGAGTATTACAGCACCTCTAACAAGGAGGCAAATCACCTGGACGTCAGCTCTGTGTCAACTCTCAAATTCGGGTCGTAGATTTTACGTAATTATCTTTTTTTTAGGTTCCAGGATAACATAATACTGTGAGAAAGAATTCGGTGCCACCACTCAAAGCGAATCAGTTTCATGTTACATGGATATAGCCTTGGGCGCTGTCATTCCCGATAGAAGGGAATGGAGGGAATACTGATGTACTGTATGTCTGTAATCCCGCGCAAATGGTTAATTCCAATCTAGTATGTGAAATGTCAGGTACTGATCGCAGAGGCACGCTGACCGTATTCTTATAGCTCGCATGGATCGTTAGAAGAGACGGGTTTCGAGGTTTGTTCTGTGCGCGTAGTTAAGTGTGTGTGTAACGGTCAATGGTTTTGTATAGCAGGTGAGGCAAGTCTTATAGTAGTTCTCAGTGTCTAGGTTGCTCAAGGGCCCAACAGCTGTGCGGTTCATATCTTGGCTACACTGGGGCTTGAACCACCAACCTTCCAGGTCCCGGTGAGGTCCCTTAGCCACTAGGCTACAGGCTGCCCCCAAATAAGATGGGCAAGTGCGTCTAATCAAGGCCTCCCAGGGCATTTAAGGCTTGATGACCAGTATGAAGTTGAAGGTTCCTGTTCTGCAAACTAGTTTTGTGTCTCAGCAACCTTCCCGTTGGGTGGTGTGACATTGAATTAAATATGACTTTTCTCGAGTAAACTGTCTGTTGACTTTGGTGAGTTCCTGCATTGTCCTGACTTTGATTCCACTGAGAGAAGCTGGGACTTAACAGAAGACAGTAAACCCCATATTCATTCCTGCAAACCTTTTCAAATACAGAATATATTGCCAGAACTTATTTGGATGATTAAATAAATAGATAGAAATACATTTAAATATATTTTGCAATATCTCCGAAAGCAGCAATCATTTGTATAACCACCCATATATTGGGAAGTTTTGCAATATCTTTTTCATCTTGATAATATATTGCAATGCATTCCTCTTCTGTGAGGAAACTACCGATTCTGCTTCATCTGCTCTTTGTGACGCTAATAACCACTAACCACCACACAATACATAATTTAAAGTAATTAGCTGTGTACACTATAGTGTTGTGCATTACCATAGACAAGGGGAACTTTATTAACTAACTCAGTGAAGTTAGCTAGAAAAGAGACCAAGAAGCACTAACTTACAATGCACTGTGCCTGCATGTCACACATCACTGTACATTCCACTGCTGCAGAAGACTATCTCTGATAAACTGTAGCTTGAAGAACAAGAATGCAATACTGTAACTACCACAACATCCTGTCTGAGAGGTAGAAGAAATCATAGGAACGCTATTGCAAGTACTTATAGTATAAGGGAAAACAAATATGAGAATATTAGTCTATTAATCAGTTTGAATGAGATGCTTTTAGCAGTTGACGCATGAGCTTACCTGAACCCACAAGATGCCTCCCGTGTCAGCGTAATCAGGAACTACAGCTGTAAGGGCAAAACTATCTATGCTCTTAGCCTTTTTTGTAAATAAAATATCCAAATTATTTAAAGTTGTGCAAACATTATTTTCTAAATAACGTCATTTCATTAGAAAAAAAGAAATCCTACTGGACTCTCGGAAAGCTGTGTGTTGCCAACTGATACAGGAATGAGTTTGGACTTGTTCTTATGAACAAGAGCAGAAGAATGTTTTAATAAAAGACCACCATATCTCTAGAAGCTACATGACAACTCTCAACTTGCCTCCGCTGATGGCTGTGTATGCCGGAATGAATTGGGTCCTGCAAGTACATTACATTACCTTAAAGGCATTTGGCAGACACTTTCAACAAGGTCCAGTGCATTCCTATAACCAGGGATAATCGAGGGAATACAGTTCCAAGTGCTAGGAATGAACTTGGACCTTGTAAATTAATCTGATGAGACAAACAAATGAATAGAAATAACTTCACAATAAAATAATTATGAACAATTGACATAACCACAATAAACAGCTTACATTGTCAGTTAGAAATTACAAGTATCAAACTGATGAATTTATTAAAAACTTTATGCAAGCACATTTTTGAACATCTCTCATATGCTATTGTAATTTTTGGAATGCTGCCAAAAATCTGAGTTTTTAATTTTTTGCACAATGGTTTACTTTTGGGATAAATGTTATAAAGAGTAGATAAACTGGTGCAAAATTGCAAAATGGCAGTGAAATATCACACAGATGCTAATTTCCTTGAGAGGTTCTGTCGGAAGGAAAATCAGTATCAGTACCATTGCCTTAAAATGGATGCAGCCCAAAATATTTAATTAAAGATAATTTGGGAGAAAATGTGGTCTGGTGGTAAGAAGGCATAACATAATCCAGTTCTTGCCCATTTAGAGAACCTTTGAGAAAGATAACCTGATGCAGAGCTGCTTGTAAGCACTCCTCTGCCAGATGCACACAATTATGTATCGTGGGGACTACTGATGGATATGTGCGTGCGTATGCTTTGGAATGAAATGTCAGTGGGCCTGTCCAAACACGGTGAATTAAAAACATTTATACAAATAGAGGACTGTTGAGAAGTTGATTTAAGTTTTTCTTGATCACATTTTTTCTAAAAGTTGGAGGGAGTTTACTGGAAATCAAGTTATTTTCCACCAAGCATTTTTTTTTTCTGTTATACTTTTGTCATTATTATTCAATAAAATCCAATTTTTCGAAGACCTTCTCACAATTATCCATCTTTGATTCTGATACCTCACTCTACCCAGTTCAGTCCTGAATTAGCACTACGAAAAAATGAATGCTTACATACAATATATATTCACAGCGTTGTATTGTTGCCACATTTTCAGTTAGAAATCGATCTCAGATTCTTGTTGAATCTTGAGCATTGATATACTACAAAGCTTGTTGACATTTCTTCACCTGCCTCCTAACAGAGTATCGCCATAATGTGTTGTTAGGAAAGTACAATGAGACACAGAGAAAGAACGCTCAGCACTCTCTTAGACAGCAAAGTTCTTTGTAAGGTTCTCCCAGAACGAAGCCGCCTGGGACTTCAGGTCCTGACCGAAGGACTCCATCTTGGTTCGCAGTTCCTCGCCGTACGCAGCCAGGTCCTGCTGTAGTTTCTGCGAAGACTGGGTCAGCTGGCTCTGGAAGCTTTCCACCAGGGGAACCACCCCACTCTTGAACTCCTGCAGGTGCTTGTCCACCCTGTCCGAGAGCTGCGTGGTGTGGGGGTCCAGCTGGGACTGCATGACCTTCACGCTCTGCTCCAGGCTCCCCTTCAGCGCCTCGCTCTTCTGGAGCAGGGTGGCCTTCACCGTTTCGGGCTCCAGGGCATCTATGTAGGTGTCGATATCTCGCTTCAGGTGCTCCATCTGCTGCTGAATGTTGGTCCTCAGCTCCTCGGCGTAGGGCTCCAGCTGGACCCGCACTTTGTTCATGTCTTTCTCCAGAGAGGCCTTCAGCTGCTCGGCCTCCTTGGCAAGCTTGGTCAGAAGCTCGTCGGTCAGAGGGGTAACCTTGCGCATCGTTTCACTGTATTCAATGGTGCTGTCCGAGCCCTCTGTGATCTGAGTACTGTGGTGGAGACAGAGGGAGGTTAATACAGAGAGCAGGGAACAGGAAGCTAGGTTTTAATGTCTGTAAAGGCCTGTTCATAGTCCAGTGACAGAGCGTTGATGCGACCAACGACGTCCAATTGGTTTACTCTAGATGACTTGGGTGTGTTTATACTGTTTTGCTAAGGACAACAACCAAACTGAATGAACTGGCCTTTAATATATGTGTGTGTGTGTGTGTGTGTGTGTGTCTCCCCTGAAAAAGGCCTTACTTGATTTCCTTGCCCAGTTCAGACTCCTTAATCAGCTTCAGAGTGTCTTCTGTGATGCGCGTGACCTCGGACACATAGTCCCAGAACGTGTCGGTCATCAGCTCCAGAGGCGTCTTTCCCTCTGCCGTGAACAGAATGCTGCCATGGCAAGCTGGACAGGCACAGCCGGACAGTTAGAGAACTCTCGTGGCTATCCAGGAACGCTAACGCTAGCTGAATAATATTGCAGGCCGAAATGTAAAAAATTAAAAAATGCTAACAATACATACAATGAGCAACAGTCTATGGGCAAACATGACTGGACTAAAGTTAAAGGTACAATAGGTAAGATGTTTGTGTTAAAACGTTGTTACAAGACCATTGTAAGTCCCTTCCTACATTACATTATATTATTGGCATTTGGCAATCTTATCCAGAGCGACATGCAGTTGATTAGACTAAGCAGGAGACAATCCTCCGCTGGACCAATGCAGGGTCAAGGGCCTTGGTCAAGGGCCTTGGTCAAGGGCCTTGCTCAAGGGACCAAAAACTATGCAGATCTTATTGTGGCTACACTGGGATTAGAATCACCGACCCTGTGTGTCCCAGTCGTTTCCCTTAACCACCACGCTACAGGCCGCCACTATACCATACAATCACTATAAAAACTATCACTATAAAAGGCTTATAGTCCTTAAATTCGGGTTTCAAAATATACATTTGACATCCCGACACCAAAAAATGTTATAACTGTACAATAATTCAAGCTCATTGGTTCTAATTGCCACAACCAATGGCGTTTCAATGTCAATGTGTTTACAGAGAAGGGGGAGGGATAAACAGTGTTTGAAGGTGTTTGTTGTTGCTATTCCTCTCTTGACCATTAGAGGTCCAAAATTACCTATTGTACCTTTAGCCAAAACCTCCTTTCAAAATATATATTTTTTATTATATGAAATTTTATATATATTTTTTAATGCAACAGTGTAAGGGGTCCTCATTGATAGAAGTAAAACACCTTTTTTATTATTGGAATAGTTATTATTGGGTAGTTATTTATGTAAATATTTTATGTGTGATAGGCATCACTAGAGAAATCTGAAATCTGTTTCAGTTTGAGTTTCTCCAGACAAAACTAACATATAATTATTTCATTTTATAGTATTTTGACAAAAGTTGTAAACATTCGGCACTGAAAGCATTATAAGGCCAATTTTTGTAAGTGGTAGTCTTTCTAATCATTTCACTGTAGCTTTAATCCTGCTGGTCATAGTATGTTTTGTTTTGTGTACCTATTCCTTGACACTTCCATTTAGGCTTACTAGAAAAGTACAAAAACTTACTACATAACAGTTTAAGCCATAACATGAAAATGAGGGATAGCAAAAAAAATGTTTTTTTTTTACAATTACAGTTAGAAACATTCAGGTCCAGTAATGATAATTGTCATTAAAATAGAACAAGGTTTACTCACCACTGAATATTGTTAGAGCAAGTACCACAAACACCTTCATGGCTGAAATTCAAACCCTGTTTTGCTGGGGGATTAAGGGAAGACAGATTAGATGTTTATAAATACATGTTTATATAGCAGGAACGGCCACATTATGTTTTATTTTAAAGGGGAAATTATTGATGTTTAGTTTAACATTAATAAATATTTTAAAATATAATATTAAACCAGGGTTTCCAAATTAAAATAATATACACAAGCTTGCATTTAGTACTATCCTGGCCCATTCTTTCTATATAACATATAACATGTGCATAATTAATGGTACATGTATTGTTATGATGGAAAAAAAACTAGAATTATGTTTATTAAGCATTTACTATGGCAGCAAGTCATAAAATAAAAAAAGTATAAAAAACGTTTTTCAATTCAGCAGTTGCAAGTGTAACTTACCCGTTTCAGTGATTCCGTACCATGTCCGTCCTTCTCGATGTGAACAGGATTATATAGAGGGCTCTATAACAAAGAATACAAAGTCCAGGGGTGAGTATTCCACATACAACCCACATGCCTTCTTACACAATATCTTTGTTGTTAGGACATTTTGCACTGGTTATTGAGCCAGAATAGCCTGGCACAATAGCAGTCCACCCAATTTACTTTTTTTTTTTTAATGGTTTCATCAAAACAGCACCAAATATAAAAGAAAGATTGCTTTTTGATCAAGATGATAATTTTTTTAAATGTCTTGTTTCTCCATTATGGACGAATTTCAGAAATGGGTGTTATTACTCTAGAAAAATCTGTTTCTGATAAGATAAAGTTCAAGGTATGTCAATTGTGCAGGGTTGAAGTTCTTATCGCCCAAATGACTCACCCAGTTATAGAAAGAGAATATTGCACATTGCTAATGATAAGCACAACACAAGCTATGCACTGACTTTGTACAGAAAACACCATGGTAAATAGTAATGGATTTAATTTATTACATAACACGAATTGAAACAAAAAAGTTTTATAAACCTTTCTACCAAATAATATGTATTTTGCCTGATAAAGGGGGGTGTTGGTCCAACTGCCTAACACAATACTGACACGAGTACATGTCAGTTCTTGCATACCAAGCATATTGCCTGCTTTTACACGCAGGACTATGAGTTTTTGCTACATAGTCAAAATGACCTCAAAGTAAGACTTACATTGTTTCGATTTACTTTAACTATTATGTACTTCTTACATTTGGCATCCCAAGAAGAAATATTGGAGGTAGAAAAATCCAGAAAGGGGATCTGCTTGAAGAGGTTATTGTGTGTAATCCAAACACTCTTATGTGTGAGAGTTTAAAATGTTTCACTCCAAATATATAGCTAAAATATAGGAAGGCTGTTCTGCGATTGATTTATTGGATGCTTTTCATATCAGAAAGACTTGGCTGCTGTGATGCAATGACATCATTGATCTGTGAAGAATGAAGAGCTACTTATTGGACGACATTACAAAGATTTAATTCTTCCATTTGGTGCAGTGGGTAGCACTGTCGCCTCACAGCAAGGAGGTCCTGGGTTCGAATCCCCGTTGGCTGGGGCCTCTCTGTGCAGAGTTTGCATGTTCTCCCCGTGTCTGCGTGGGTTTCCTCCGGGTACTCCGGTTTCCTCCCACAGTCCAAAGACATGCAGGTTAGGCTGATTGGAGAGTCTAAATTGCCCGTAGGTATGAGTGTCTGAGTGAATGGTGTGTGTGCCCTGCGATGGACTGATGACCTGTCCAGGGTGTATTCCTGCCTTTTGCTGGGATAGGCTCCAGCCCCCCTGCGACCCTGTTCAGGATAAGTAGGTTCAGATAATGGATGGATGGATGGATAATTCTTCCATTTTGCCACATGCTCTAGCTGAAATCATGTTGACCTATGTATATATTTATATACACCGGCAAATATTTAGAACAATGCAAAAAGTAACACATACAGTGTCACTTTAAGAGATTAATGACTTATGTTTTTACTTTCAAAGTAGCTGTATGTAATGCATCCACCACGTGTTCAGCAAATCACAAGAAGTGCTTTGGTTATTATACAAAAACAACACAGAAGACATTAATGACCACTGTGCCCTCATTAGTGGCAAACAACAGTCTTTTTCCATTTTTTTTAAAAACAAACAAGTCAAATGATACGACAGAGATAGATAGATCTTTCTCATTAGCCAAGGTCTGAAATATGAGAATTTAAGAATCTAGGGCAATCTATGACCTTAGCTACATTGACCCAGATTTGTAAACAGTATTCAGACCTGTTCTTACTCCATTTTGCAGAAGGTACTTTTAATTTGTTCTTTGTTCCCTCGGCAAAACTTTACCTTATTTATTACAACTCTGGAAATCAGTCTCAGGAACACAAGTGTGATATTAGCACCACGAGAAAGCCCATAATGCAGGGTTAGCTGAGCAAACCAGTTATTACCATTGCAAATAAAAGTCAGTATCACGATACTGACAAACTATTTTCACGTTCCTAGACCTATAATATTATTTGAATAGGAAATCATACAAGAAAGAGGATGGTATGTTGGGGGGAAACATTTTTTTAATTTGTGTGAACAGGAAATTCAACATGAGCATCAATGAAATCCTACAATAAATAATAAAGCAAATAAATAATGAATCATTAATATGATTGGCAAGGAGTATTTTTTTCGTTATGGAAAAATGCTTGTCCCATGCTGAAGACTAATGTATTCCTTAAAGCCGGGTTACACACATTTCTGGTTCTGTCATCACTGTGTGAAAAGTGCTATTTTGTGGCTCTGAAGCCTTAGTATTAAGAAACTATAGAACATTGTCCAACTCATATTGAATCAGAACAAAATTAATGAAATCCTAAATGGATAACGGTGGAGAAAATGAATGAGATTGTTCCATGTCTAGTTCTTCTTGGTGAAGGACTCCCAGAGGGTGGTGAGCTGGGCCTTCAGGTCCTGGGCGTAGGGGTCCAGCTTCTGTCTCAGGTCCTCACCGTAGGGGGCCAGATTCTGCTGAATCTCCTGGGTTTTCTGGGCCAGCTGGGTCTGGAAGCTCTGGGCCAGGGGAGCCACACTCTTGTGGAAGTCCTGCAGGTGCTGGTCCACTTTAGCCTTCAGCTCCTCGGTGTGGGGGTGCAGCTGGGACTGCAGCTCCTTCACGCTCTGCTCCAGGCTCCCCTTCAGCTCCTCGCTCTTCTGGAGCAGGGCGGCCCTCAGGGCCTCGAGGTCCAGGGACTCCACATGAGGGGCCACGTCCTGCTTCAGCTGCTCCACCTGCTGCTGAATTTGGGTCCTCAGCTCCTCAGCGTAGGGCTCCAGCTGGACCCTCAGGTTGCTCAGGTCTTTCTCCAGACGTACCCTCAGCTGCTCGGCCTCCTGGGAGAGTTGCCTCAGCAAGTCCTGAGCCAGAGGGGTCATCTGACTCTGGAGAGTGACAACGTATTTGCTGGCCGCATCCGCGCTCTCTGTGATCTGAGCACTGTGGCGACAAAGAGAGAAAGAAGAGTTAGAACCGGGAGTTGAGAGGTTTGTTTCTCTCTGCTTAATCGCATACTGTTGTTTGATTGCACACACTTCTTTCTTACTTACTTGACTTCCTGGCCCAACTCAGACTGTCTGATCATCTGGAGAGTCTCTTCAGCTGTGCGTGTTGCCTTGGCAACATAGTCCCAGAATGCATCTTTCACCAGCTCCAGCTGTGGCTTGGGCTGGTCTGCCCAGAGAAGGTTGGCATGGCAACCTAGTGGGACATAATATTCAATTATATGTGGGCATTGAATTATAAAGTCACAATAATGAACATATTCTCACTGTTGTTATAATTTAGAATGCTTAAAGTTCTCAATACTTTTTTATATTTCAGAACGGACACAATTATGTGCTACAATATCAATATTAAATTCAGTGTTCTTGGAAATATGAGAATTGATTAAATTAACTTACCAGTGAAAACTGTTAGAGCAAGTACCACAAACACCTTCATGATTGCTTTTCACCTGGGTGAGAAAAAAGATTTCATATTTGAACAAAAGCTCTAAATGAACAATTTCACATTTCAGTCAAATTATCAGTGTTTCAATATGTCAGTGTATCAATATGTATCTTACCTTCGATGCGAACGTGTGTCTCTGTGCGTCCTGGTATGAGTGTGTGAGTGTGTGAGTGTGTGTGGCAGAGGTTTATATACTGTGTGAAGAGCTGGGAGCTGCAGTGAAGAACACAAAGTCCAGCAGTGAATGCCCTGCTGTCACCAGGGCTGCTTCTCTTCCTGACACTCCTGCTCCACCTCAGACTCTCAACCCACCTGGACTGGACCCTGACAACGCGTAGCGGCCACACCTTTACAACACACTGGAAAACTACATTTGAACTACATTTGATAGTGTGGCAAAATTATATGGGCACTATCAACACTCAAGACCAACATGCATTCACGTATAACAGTTTTTTCACGATGTTTTTTCTCCATAGTTATCTCTGGATTTCACCAGTCATGTTCAGTTCTGTTACCTCCTGTGAGAGAGTATACAAGCACATGCTCTCCTATGATATTGAACTGCTGGTTCTTTTTAAACTTTAGGTCTTTAAACAGAGAATTCTTCATATCATTACTAATTGCATAAGAATGATGCCTGGGCATTTATTAGAAACATCAGCGAAGTATGTTGATGAAAATCAATTAAACCACACAGAAATCCCCCACTGATAAGCTGTGGCTTATCTCTATATATGGTTTACATACATTTCCTTTACATCAAGATATGGTATGCAGTATACGATATGTACTCAAAACATTGTAACCTGTGCTCTGAATAATGTGCAGCACTTTGGCCCACATATGTCATACGTCCCAGACATCAGAGACTTTGGACAACATCAAAACCGTTCTTTACTTTTAATTACTGGAAGTCTGTTTCCTGATTCAGAATGTGTGTCATTGTAAGGCCTCAGAGGAATAACTAAGGTTATTAAATAAAATATAGAATTATCACTTGGGCAGACTAAAGTTCATGCTGTAGCGATAAGTAAGGTTCTGAAATTGTCTCAGAAGCGAACCTCACCTGTATTTGTTCAAAATACAAATGGCTTCTTGTTCCAATAATGTGACTTCATATTGAGGGGTTAATTGTGTTCCTTAGTGGGTTTAAAATGCGGTTTCCTTGTGCCACTCAGGATAAAACAGTTACTGTTGGCATAAATTATATGTCAACCTTATACAAAAAGAAAATCATAATATAAAAATGTCCTCTCTCTCTCTGTTTGCAATGGACTTAATAAAAAACATAATAAATGTAAAAATGCATATGTGAATGTCCATTCATCTTTAATTCTATTCATTGTTGAAACCAAATGTACAGTGGCTATATAAAGCAAAATCCACATATGAAAGCTCTGTCTAACCATTTAAAAATAATATATTGCACACATCCGTATATCAGTGAGGTTCTGTTGGGGATTTCAGTTTTTTAATGGTCTTTTATTGACATGTTAGCTGTTGGTTCTGATATATTTCTGATCTTCATTCTCATACAATTTAAACCTTGTGAAGTCTTAACATTCTGTATACTCTCCTTGTCTTAAGGGTTAAAAATTACCCACCTTCACTAGACCCCTAAAATGAAGCAACTTAATTGAATTTTAAACCACAAAACTATTTTGCATGAAGAAACCACCTGTCACTCATCACAATCATTTTGGGGGTTTTCTATGCTGTTAAGGGTTAAGGTAATTAGCTATGATAAAGAATGATCCATTAACACCTGCAGTTTAAAAACCAGAAGCAGTGATATCAAGTAGAGAGTGCGTGGTCGTCTGATATCTCAGAGGTAGACAGGGAAGGTTAGCAAAATAAACACGGCAGGTGAACACTTCTAGACAATCCAAACTGGGAGTAAAAGTAATCGTAAAAACTTTCTGTCCACGTGTATGTTGACCTTGAACTTGTCTAGCGAACAAATCACTTTAATATTGTGTTGTAAAGGTGTGGCCGCTACGCGTTGTCAGGGTCCAGTCCAGGTGGGTTGAGAGTCTGAGGTGGAGCAGGAGTGTCAGGAAGAGAAGCAGCCCTGGTGACAGCAGGGCATTCACTGCTGGACTTTGTGTTCTTCACTGCAGCTCCCAGCTCTTCACACAGTATATAAACCTCTGCCACACATACTCACACACTCACACACTCATACCAGGACGCACAGAGACACACGTTCGCATCGAAGGTAAGATACATATTGATACACTGACATATTGAAACACTGATAATTTGACTGAAATGTGAAATTGTTCATTTAGAGCTATTGTTTAAATATGAAACCTTTTTTTCACACCAAGGTTCTGAGAAGCAATCATGAAGGTGTTTGTGGTACTTGCTCTAACAGTTTTCACTGGTAAGTTAATTTAATCAATTCTCATATTTCCAAGAATACTGAATTGAATATTGGTATTGTAGCACATAATTGTGTCGGTTCTGAAATATGAAAAAGTATTGAGAACTTTAAGCATTCTAAATTATAACAACAGTGAGAATATGTTCATTATTGTGACTTTATAATTCAATGCCCACATATAATTGAATATTATGTCCCACCAGGTTGCCATGCCAACCTTCTCTGGGCAGACCAGCCCAAGCCACAGCTGGAGCTGGTGAAAGATGCATTCTGGGACTATGTTGCCAAGGCAACACGCACAGCTGAAGAGACTCTCCAGATGATCAGACAGTCTGAGTTGGGCCAGGAAGTCAAGTAAGTAAGAAAGAAGTGTGTGCAATCAAACAACAGTATGTGATTAAGCAAAGAGAAACAAACCTCTCAACTCCCTGTTCTAACTCTTCTTTCTCTCTTTGTCGCCACAGTGCTCAGATCACAGAGAGCACGGATGCGGCCAGCAAATACGTTGTCACTCTCCAGAGTCAGATGACCCCTCTGGCTCAGGACTTGCTGACGCAACTCTCCCAGGAGGCCGAGCAGCTGAGGGCAGGTCTGGAGAAAGACCTGAGCAACCTGAGGGTCCAGCTGGAGCCCTACGCTGAGGAGCTGAGGACCCAAATTCAGCAGCAGGTGGAGCAGCTGAAGCAGGACGTGGCCCCTCATGTGGAGTCCCTGGACCCCGAGGCCCTGAGGGCCGCCCTGCTCCAGAAGAGCGAGGAGCTGAAGGGGAGCCTGGAGCAGAGCGTGAAGGAGCTGCAGTCCCAGCTGCACCCCCACACCGAGGAGCTGAAGGCTAAAGTGGACCAGCACCTGCAGGACTTCCACAAGAGTGTGGCTCCCCTGGCCCAGAGTTTCCAGACCCAGCTGGCCCAGAAAACCCAGGAGATTCAGCAGAATCTGGCCCCCTACGGTGAGGACCTGAGACAGAAGCTGGACCCCTACGCCCAGGACCTGAAGGCCCAGCTCACCACCCTCTGGGAGTCCTTCACCAAGAAGAACTAGACAGGGAACAATCTCTCCTTCATTCCCCATGCCTTTCTCTGGAATTCAGTGACTTTGTGAAACATTATTTGGATCACACACAATTATTTGGACTTCAGGAACTCATTGAAGTGTTCTCATATCTCAGACATATGAAGGACAATGTGGGTCTCTGCCATCTAAGATCACAGTCATGCCATTCTGTTGTCCACTGAGCAGTGAAAGTGCTATAATCTTCAAGCTTTCAAGGCATGCTTATTCAACTGCATCCTGAAATATGTATTTATTGATAGTTTCATGTCCTCTAAGATATGAAAGATATTTTATTTTGTTTAAAGACATTTTTTTGTTTCTTTAATTTATTGAAATAAAGTGCTTATAAAATAAATGCTTATTTCTGACTCAATGCATAGAACAGGGAACTGCTTTGCTGAAAATAACAAATATGCTTTTATAACATATATAAAAGATTGTAGAGAAGAACCTTCTACTTCAACCTATATGCTTTACAACAAAGCTCATAACAAGTTGTTGAATTTAATATCAGCAGTGCTTTTAATGTTTATCCACACCAAATGATTTCTAACACATCAGGGTTTTCATATTACAAATTAAAAATGGCAGCTTGCGCCTAAGAGACCCAGAATCCCAGTAATTATTTCAATTTTAAAAGTTATTTTATTATTTGAGTTCTATTATTTCCTCACTGAACAGAGCAATATTTACTTATAAAGAATGTACCACAATAAGACAAAGACTGCACATCCTCCCATCCATCCATCCATCCATCCATCCATCCTCATCAGAAAGGGATTCATAATCATGGTTTGAGTTTAAATTTCAGAATGCGACATGCTAATAACCATTTTGAGAAGGACAGGGCATTTGGTCAACTTCCTTTTAACATGTGGTCAAAATCACACTAATCTCAGGTGAGGATATTTTTATTCTTTTTCTACTTCAAAAGTAAATAAAATGGCAGATATGCAGTATGGTATGACTGCCACATGCCACAGTGTTCTGTTGTTAATTTCTGAGATTATTGATGGGGAGTGGGGAGGTAAAGGGGGCTGTTCTGCAGTTGTTCATCATGGGGATTGTTAACGGTCGCCGGGGTCCGCCAATGACAATAGCAGATGGTACCAGGAATTACTCTCAGGCAGCAAAAATCCTGCCAGATTTTTTGGTTGTATTTGGTTTTGAATTTTAAATAGAAAAAAGAACAAAATTCATAATGACTTGGTCATGTCCGATGTGACAACTTAACCCACATAGTGTAACAACTTACCCACTGATGGTGCAAGTTGTGAGTGCACAGCACACCCGCTATTAACTGTACTGATATGAGATATGAAGATGTATATGCCTGAGACTTCATTCTTTCATTTGGTGTGACATTCATTCCATTGTGATGTATTGTGCCAAAGAAATGTAAGAAAGAGTGAGAAGTGTGGCAATAGACAATCTCTTCCTTATTTATGATGAGACTTGCAGTGGTACAATGGTCCTAAAGGCTCTTCCTGTTCCTGTGCTGTTCCTGACATTTCAGTGTTTTTAGCATGTGAAAAAATGCTAGAAAGAAGCATAATTATGCAAATGCAGCTAAGAATACTTGGAACACTGGACATCTTCGTTTTGACCTACTATATAATTTAATGAAAACCTGTGACTAGAGGTGATAAAAATAATTTGGTTTGGAAAGAAATAAAGGGTTTCTGGTATTAAATTAAATATCAAACAACAACCAGCACTGCACACCATATATCTTATTCGCTTCAATAATTGTATGTCTATTTTGGGCAAAACATTCCCTCTAGTGAGGATAAATTGTCTATTGTTTTGGAATTACAATTATTTCAATACTTTAGGAAAGCAAAATATCTTTCATGTTTTACAAGATAGTAATATTGACGCTTGAAGACTACAGCATCACACAGTTCAATGCATAACAGAATGACATGACGATGATCTTACAGCAATTGGTGGTGACACACTTTCAGGCCATAATTTGCTTTGGATGCAATGCTATTATACATTGCATTTATTATACAATGTATTCATCCATCCATCCATCCATTATCTTAACCTGCTTATCCTGAACAGGGTCGCAGGGGGGCTGGAGCGTATCCCAGCATACCTTGGGCGAAAGGCAGGAATACACCCTGGACAGGTCGCCAGTCCATCACAGGGCAACAACTTATTCAAAGAAATCCCAATTGCTAGCAGTAAACTGTAAATATGGGAAAGGGGGATAAAGTAACAATGATTCTGGAGAAGCTGCTTCTTTTTAGCTGTCACAAAGCCACTGAGTTCCAGAGAAAGGCATGGGGAATGAAGGAGAGATTGTTCCCTGTCTAGTTCTTCTTGGTGAAGGACTCCCAGAGGGTGGTGAGCTGGGCCTTCAGGTCCTGGGCGTAGGAGTCCAGCTTCTGTCTCAGGTCCTCACCGTAGGGGGCCAGATTCTGCTGAATCTCCTGGGTTTTCTGGGCCAGCTGGATCTGGAAGCTCTGGGCCAGGGGAGCCACACTCTTGTGGAAGTCCTGCAGGTGCTGGTCCACTTTAGCCTTCAGCTCCTCGGTGTGGGGGTGCAGCTGGGACTGCAGCTCCTTCACGCTCTGCTCCAGGCTCCCCTTCAGCTCCTCGCTCTTCTGGAGCAGGGCGGCCCACAGGGCCTCGGGGTCCAGGGACTCCACATGAGGGGCCACGTCCTGCTTCAGCTGCTCCACCTGTTGCTGAATTTGGGTCCTCAGCTCCTCAGCGTAGGGCTCCAGCTGGACCCTCAGGTTGCTCAGGTCTTTCTCCAGACATACCCACAGCTGCTCGGCCTCCGGGGAGAGTTGCCTCAGCAAGTCCTGAGCCAGAGGGGTCATCTGACTCTGGAGAGTGACAACGTATTTGCTGGCCGCATCCGCGCTCTCTGTGATCTGAGCACTGTGGCGACAGAGAGGGAATGATACGTTAGGACAACATTTAGAGACTAATTTTAACTTGTGTTAACACAAGTATTGTCATTTGCGTTCATTTTAAGGCTAATACTTGTTCTTAACTTACTAGACTTCCTGGCCCAGCTCAGACTGTCTGATCATCTGGAGAGTCTCTTCAGCAGAGGGTGTTGCCTTGGCAACATAGTCCCAGAATACTTCTTTCACCAGCTCCAGCTGTAGTATGGGCTGGTCTGTCCAGAAAAGGTTGGCATGGCAACCTGGTGGGTTTAGCAATAATTTAAAAAATAAAACCCGTGGAGGAATGAAAATATAATTTAAACCATTATTATAAGAGATACGCATCTACATTACAGCATCTTTTGCTTTTAAATATAGTTTTAATATAGTTTTTTGCTAATAATAATACCTTTTTTAACTTTACATTTGAAGTTGAATCTTAAATCTTAAACTAAGGTCATATATATTAGAAAGTTACCTACTTTAAAGTCTATATTTTAAAATAGTTAAATTAGCCACCAGGGTTAAAAACCGAACACATACATAAGTTAGAGCTGTTATACCACCACAACCATAGAACAAGGCATCCTGAGACCAGAAAAGGTCACTCACCAGTGAATACTGTAAGTACAAGCACTACAAACACCTTCATGACTGCAATTCAAACCCTGGAACGCAAGACAAAACACATCATTAATTATTTACCATAGCCCCATTCAGTCAAAATATTCAATTCACCCAACAAAAAAGGCTTTTAGAAGCAAATCCAAGTGATGGAAGCGTGTCTTACCTATGCAAGTGAGTGTGTGAGTATGTGTGGCAGAGGTTTATATACTGTGTGAAGAGCTAGGAGCTGCAGTGAAAAACACAAAGTCCAGCAGTGAATGCCCTGCTGTCACCAGGGCTGCTTGTCTTCCTGACACTCCTGCTCCACTTCAGACTCTCAACCCACCCGGACTGGACCCTGACAACGCATAGTGACCACACCTTTACAACACATAGTTTAAACTCGGTTTCATCCTTAACAGACTGTACGCAAACATAGCTTTTACTGAACCCTGCTAACAGTGACTGAGAACTCCACGCTGTTATGTTCCTGTGTTCTGTCCTGTGTTAGTTTATCATTGTTTATTATTGTTATTCTTGTTATTTATTATTTTTCATATTCATGTCTGGTGTTCTGTTTTATAGTCATTAGTCTTTGCACTCGTCTTCCCCTGTGATGTCTGAGTCTGAATGTTGAATGAATGTACTAGCCCAGTCACTCCCTTGTCTGCGTGCCCAACTATTTGGGTGTTTACGGTAGTTCCGGGGTTCAACCTTCATTCCAATCTTGCATTCCTTACTTCCTGCTTTCTCTCCATTTCATGTTTGTACATAGCACTAATATACTAATCCCAAGTAACATAGTACTAATTATACTAACACACTAATATGTTTGTCAAACTAACAAACTAACATTCACTAGTTTCGGGTATTTGTAATTTAAATCACTTAACTAACTTACTAACGCATCTCCAGTTTCAATTCTGTTCTGTAACTCCGCCTCCCTATCATATCACTGATTACTTGCTTAGTTTCAGCGAAGTATTCGCACCTGTCTCTCCGTATCTCTGCATCTCCTGATTCTCTGCAAATTGTCTACTCCCTAGTCCGGAGCCGTTTGTATTTCATGTGTGTCTTTGGATCCAGTCCGCGTTTTCGTTTCCCCCTCATTATTGTCTTATTGCCCTTTCATGTGTCTCACCTGATGTTTATTTGTTAGACCGCCCTCACTCCCATGCCCCGCCTAGTTTGTCTCATTCCCCTGTGTATTTATACCTGTCTTTGTCAGTTGCACGCTGCTAGTTCGTCTTGTCCTGTTTTGAGTCCTGAGCCCTTCGTCCCTTCCCCCGGTTCTAGCCACCTTGTTTCCTTGCCTTTGTGTATGTGAATTGTGGATTTCCTGTTTTGACCCCTGCCTGCTTCCCTGCACTAGTCTTTGTGTGTTGTGGATTTCTGTACCTCTGCCTTATTGGATTGACCCCCCGGTTTTTGACCCTGGCCTGCTTTTTGACTACGCTCTGTCTGCCCCTTCACCTGCTAGTAAAACTGCCATTTTCCACACCCCTGTGTCTCCTTCTGGTTCCTCTGTCCCCTCCCGCCGTAACACCGCCTCTTACAAAAGGAGGAAAGTACTGCTTATGGAGAATATACTGCATGAACGTGAGATTATATGGGAATATGTGAGGGAGACACAGGGTAAAACTCTAAAGCGTCCCAGTACAAATGATGAATCTGTTATTTACCTCACAGCTTGTGCGCTTACTCTTTATTAAAATGTATCCATCTCAAACAAAACCCCTTATACCCCCTCAAGTTCTACATTTGTTTGGTGGGGGCTTGATTTTCTGTTCCAAAATTATTTTGTTAACCCCAAATCTTATAACTAACTATACCCTCCCCTGCACCAGAGACATCCTTAAAATGGAAATAATTCTTATTGAATTCATGAAATTGTATGCATACTACCACTCTCCTTTGCATGATTACCTAAAATTACTCTGTTATTTAACATGAATACACACTAAACGTATTGATCAGAGATAGGTTAGAGCAATGAAGTCGTGACCTGTTACTAAAAGAATGTTTGAGTTCACGTTAGGTGACTGGTTTTAGCATTTCTAGAACATTCCAACATGTTACAACAGTGAACAGCACACTTTAGGCACATGCCAGTGTGGCAGACGATTGATGTTCCTGTTTATTCCTGTCCCTCTGGACCTCTGATATTTTAATTACTATATAAAGTACCTTTGCCAGATCAATTCAACTGAAGCTGCAATATATTTTATGCAGGTGGAAGGCTGTTCATTGTGGAAGGCTGGTTTGGAATCTGGATTCATAACAAGAAAGTCACAAATCTGCTCAACAGAAAATAATAATAATAAGTCATTAAAAATAACAGGATTATAACAGGCTTCAATTAACACAATAACTATACTTCTATATTAAAATGGCATGGGTGTCACATCATTTACTGCTGTGGATGCACTGCACACAGCAGATAACACAGCCTCGTATCCACTGTTATTTTATTTTTTAATGCTTTTGCAGCTTTTAAAAAGAAAAAAATATATAGGGCATGTGCAATACGGACCTGTGCTACTGGACCTTTGAGGCGGTCTTATGCAATGATATCTTCTTATTTGAATGTCTGACTGAAACACATTTTTACAAAGTGTGTGGACAATATAGTAATAATAATGACCAATTTTATCATTAATCATAAGACACATCCCTGCTATCTTCTTCAGGAAAGAGTCCACTGATGGCAGATTAACTAAGGATGAGGTGGGAGTAACGTACATCATTTCACCATACGGCAATATAATATATATTCTACATTCCTTGAGGTTTAGATACAGATCAATGCCTGGAAAAATGTAGTAGCAACACAACACAAACCAGGGGGTGAGTGAAATAGCCTTCATCTCTCAAAACAGTTATTAACTGATGAGTATCTAGAGAAATCGTTTTTTCTTTGGCCAATTTTTTTAACCAAAATTGAACTTTAGAAATGCCAGTGCACTAGATAATGTAGCGACTGAAATAGATTTTTTCGCTTCATTAAGCAGCACAATTGTTTTCAGCTGCGCTGTCCATATAATGGAGTGGTTTCTCTGGTACCAAATTAGCACATTAAAATGATTACTTAAGGATAATTATGAGCTTTATTTTTACAGAACCTTTCACACAAAGATGCAGCTCAAAGTCTTTTACATACTGCAGTGAATAAAAAAATAAAATAGCACAAGTAAAAACGGGAAAACGTTTTTCAAAAGTAAAGTGTATAAAACAATATAATATATTATCTTATGATAATAAAAAAGATAAGTTTTCTTTTAAAAGTCCTCCCAGAGCCAGCTTCTGTCCATGGGTAGGGTGTTCCGCAGTTTTGGGGCAGAGCAGGTAAAAGTTGCTTTTCTGCTATTTTGTGTAGTACACTGGGCACATTTTTGAAAACAGCATCCAAGGAGCCAAACGGCTCTTTCTGGGTGATAAACTGGGTTAGAGAGGTCAAAGATACAAGAGGGTGCTATACCATTGAGAGCTCTGTATGCGAATCAAAGGACCGTAAAATCCATTATAAAACAAACAGGAAGCCAATGCAGGTTAGCTAAAACACAGGCAACATAGTATGTTGTTAGTACACTGGGGTAATAGCCACTGAAATCATATGTAAAGATTTAATTAAAAGGCCAGTTATTTCAAACAGTAATAGGAATATGTAACATCGTGGCAGTATTTTTTTTTAATCAGTTTTGGGGGTTTTTTTTGCAACACTGGTGAATAAAAATATCAGTTTCTTTCAAAAAAACATAAACATTTCTGAGTGATTCCAAACTTTTCATCAGTATTGCATACCGGTGGCACACAGGTAGACAAACCCTTTTCTTAAATGGCAAACTCGTGTTTGACGTCTGAACAACTTACACTTTTACCGCAGAATGCCAACAGTACTAAAGTCTGACCCCATGCCGGAGCCAAAATTGCAATACTCTGGTCTGTCTCTCTGGCTATATCATCTGGCCTGCATCTAAAACTGAACGAATGTAATCTGAAAAATGAGAGTATAGATTATATTGCCATTTGGCGAAATGCCTGAGTAATGTAACGTGCCTTTTCGTTGGTTTGTTTGAACCGTACACAGAACGGGCAGGTATTTCAAGGTAGCATACAAAACATATATACTACCATCTACCACAGCGTAAGAAATACCTGCTATTTTTTCACGTCGGTCAGAGGCCTTCTACTATTGCAGTTCAAATAGCGCTGTGATTGGATATATTTAAAAAAATGTTTATCATGAAACATGACAAAATCTGTTACAATGATTCTGGAGAAGCTGCTTCTTCACTTGGGCGAACGGAATCTCTGTGTGATATCTGTGAAATACATAATTTTTTGTTTGCAATATTTGTCTTGTTATCCTTGGTATTACGATTAATTTTCCGGTTTTGTTTGAGCATTTGTGCAGGGTAGCTCATCAGTCCAGATAGTTTTCTGAAAATGGTTGCTGCTGGTGTTGCAACCGTCCGTATATAATTTAACCAGCAGAGGGCAGCATTCAACAACTAACAGGAGGCTAGAAGAGACACTGGCAAAGAAAATTTACATTAACACCATCAAAAGCAACGTTGGGCCTGAATACTTCCTGACGCCACTGTAATAATCCTCACAAACTAATTGAGCTCATTCCATTTAACCCCATAAAAGCATAAAACAAGATTATTATCTTTTTCATTGTAGTAATCCTCAAATATTTACAAAACAGAAGCCCTTCTTTACCATTTTCCCCATTCAAAAAACGAGTTACATGAACAGAAAGTAAAAAGTTATTTTATGTGCCGTTAGTTTATTGCCTTACGCCATTGAGCTGAATAATTGCTTATGCCTCGATGCTTTCAATAATTTCCCATAATCGCCAGCCCCCCCAGGCCCACTTTAACCCCGACCGCCCTGTACCGAGCCTGGGTGGTCGCTTCCGAGGACCGGATTCTCTCCTCAGCCGACTTCACGTCTTCCCCCAGACTTCGTGACGTCATTAGAAGCCCTGAAGGCTAAACCAATGATACCCAGCGTTCTGCTGTCAACATTCTGGGCTTTTAAACCAAAACCCAACTAGGTCTCTCCATCACCCCACAATAACATATCGTTTCAGAAAGGTCGTTTAAGATTGAAGCTGAGAATTCAGCTATAATTGTATCAAATCAATGTTAAGCATATTGCTCAAGTGCAACAGGTTTTAGTTCCACAAACAAGACTTTAATTATTAAAACTATTGAATTGTCATTTAAATAATGTCCAATTTTATGATTGTCTTTTGGGCAGTAAAATTCAAAGGTAAGTGGATCGATAAACCAGCCGCAAAACAGCTAACTGACCACCAAACAGAAAATAAACACACAACGCCATTCTCCACTGATTTTGTAAGAAATGTCATTTATCTTTTTAATAGATATATACAGGCAATATATACGGTCATATATACACTCAGTGAGCACTCTATAAGGTATTAGACTTCTGCTGTTTTAGCCTATCCACTTAAGAGGTTTGTCATGTTGTGTGTTCAGTGATGCTCTTCTGCATACCACTGTTGTAATGTGTAATTTACATTACAGTCAGCTTTGACCAGTTTCCTTGGACCTCTCATTAACACGGGGTTACAGCGCGGAGAACTGCTGCTCACTGGCTGTTTTTTTGCACCATTCTCTGCAAACTCTAGAGACTGTGGTGGGTGAAAATCCCAGGAGATCATCAGTTTGAGATACTCAAACCACCCTGTCTGGCACCAACAACCATTCCACGGTCAAAGTCACTTGGATCACATTTTATGTCCCCCATTCTCATGGTAGATTTGAATATTAACTGAAGCTCCCGACCAGTATCTGCATGATTTTATGCATTGCACTGCTGCCACACGATCGGCTGATAAGACAACCGCATGAATAAGTAGGTGTACAGGTATTCCCAATAAAGTGCTCAGTGAGTGTATGTACCATTTGGAAAATTAATAAGGAGAAAAACAAAACACAGATTGAAAACATTCTACAGTATCTCCAACCCTTGCGACCCCGTGATCAGTGTTAACACAGACTCCTTCATTCTTGTCCCGACTGACAGCCTGCAACAGTACAAAAAGACAACTTAAAAAAAAAAAAAAAAAAAAACAGACAAAAAAAACCCGCAATTGGATAGTTTTCCTAAGGACCGTGTCTGCGTTCATGTCTGTACAGTATGGTGAGCTGTCTGTCTCCAGGCTCCGGGCTCCAGTCTGTAAAGTCTGTCGCGTCTCCCACCGTCGGTTGCTCCAGGGAGCCTGGCGGTGCGGTTTATCCGATGGTGATGCCGAAGCCACACTGGAACTTGTTCTTGCGGTGGTTGAGGAAGGCCCCCAGGGCCAGGGAGAGGGGCAGAGGGATGAGCTTCTTCTCCAGAGTGGCCCCCACCACCCAGTTACTGTCCAAGGACCCTGTGGAGGAGAGGGGGTAGAACATGAGCCAGCAGATACCCAAAAAGCCCCACTCTGCTCACTCCCTTTGCAACTGATTCCATATCATTAAATAAAATAATGTTCATTTAGCTGACACTTATACAAAGCGACTTACAGTTAATTGGACTAAGAAGGGGATAATCCCCCCCTGGAGCAATGAGGGGCTAAGGGCCTTGTTCAAGGGCCCAACAGCCGTGCAGATCTTATCCAGGGCTTCAACCACCAATCTTGCCATTGAAGAGCAGATTTGCTTAGGGGACATCCAGCTCATATCCAAAGAGCCCCACTCCATCTCACTGCGCAAACAGGCCACTGCTTGCCCATAACGGATCTGAGAGCAGAACTGAAAAGGCTAAATTCAGCCAGGACTCAGGTGTAACTGTACCTTTGAAGAGCAGGTTTGCTTTGGGGACGTCCAGCTGATACCCAAACGAAACGCTGGTGTCCTGCATCCGGGTGCTGGCCTCAAACTCTACCCCCACCTGCAGCTGTGGAGCAGGAGAGAGACGGCTCAGCGCTCGCTCACACACAAGCGCACGCACGCACGCACACCACAACACACACACACACCACAACACACACACACACACACACACACACAGGAGGGAGACCGCACAAACACGCAGCACAGCTGGGAGGGAGTTAACGCAGTAGAAGAACACGCTCAGCTCTGTTGCACGTCCATGAGAGATGGGCTGTTCCTCAGGTTCGCGATTGGGCAGCACATTCCGGAGAATTAACACTTCCCTGAAAGAGCGGGGAGATGTCTCTACTCCCCGTGCCTGCTGGTCTCTACTCCCCGTGCCCGCTGGTCTCTACTCCCCGTGCCCGCTGGTCTCTACTCCCCGTGCCCGCTGGTCTCTACTCCCCGTACCTGCTCGTTGGCTTTGTGGTAGTACGAAGCATGTGCCCCTGCTCCTCCAACAGTCAACGTGGCGACGTAATTCGTGCCTAGAAGCAGAAGGAAAGAGAGAGCACGTGAGAGGGGGAACCAGAGGAAACGGCAGATTCCTCCCTTAAAACCCCGAATGAAGGAGATGGCAGCAGAAGAATATGCTTCTTGAAATGTTTCTCTCCCAAAAATTCAGTTCCCAGTCGTGACGGTTACTTCAGCATTAAATGTTGAGCGAAGAACATAAAGGGTTCACACCTCAAAGGGTTAAGGAGACTGCCCTCACCTGTATATCTGCCTGCCAGGGACATGACCGTGCCCTCCTCCCCAGGCCTGCGATGGTACACCAGCTCCCCTCCGAGAGCCAGGGAGGGGGTGACGGACTGGAGGTAGTGTGCCACGACGATGCCTGAGATGGGGAGGGAGAGAGAGAGGGTGGGGGTAAGAGAATACCAACATATGATGAATGAATGCAACAGAACTTCACACAAAGTCATTTCAGGAACAAGAAAATGGCAAGTTTACCGGAGCCGACAAGAACATCTGGGTTCCCTAGGGTGACGGTGGCAGTGAAATCTTCTCCCCGGAATTCCCCGTCACACTGCCAGTTCACAAACTTCTGCTGCTGCGTCTAGTAGCAAGGTGACAAATAATTACACTCTTAGGACCAATACATGAGAGCGTAGCTTATTTAGTAACTTTGTGTAGCAACCCGAGACACAGAAACGATGAGGAATAACAGGCAAAAGTGATGCATATAATCTAACAGGAGGAAAAGAAGCGGGTAGGTGTCAAATCAGATTTTCCACCAGTACGCAAGAAAAATATTTATTAAATAACTATTTATAGTCTTCTGGCAGGAAATAAACAATTAACTAATTGTGAAAAGAGAAACAAGAAAATAGAATGCTGCTGATTTTTTTAGTTTGTACCTGAAAGGCCAGCTTGGAGCGCACCCTGCTGGTGAGTTGGTGAATGACCTGGGCATTCAGACTGCCACTGTTGTCCATGTCACCAACCATGACCGGGAATGACTACCGAGGTAAACACATTTAAAATATATATACATATTATACATGCATATAAAAATTTTTTTAAGTCACAGTAAACACCCATAACTTCAACCATTACATTTCACGATAATGTATACAGTTTGGACTAGAGATTTGTGAAGGGGTACTAGGAGACTCAACCACATGCCAATGAACCTAATGAATATCTGCCTAATCAAAGGCATACATGCTTGGTTGGCCACAGCAGGCACCTCAAAACACGTGCACACACAGTTCAGTGTAGTCCAGTGCGTACCTCAGCAGGTCCGGTCTGCTTGGAGCCCACGTAGGTAGCCCCAAACCTGTAGCTGGAATCTCCCATGGTGCTGAGGTTGACCGTGTGATTCACCTGATGGGTGTAGAGAGAATGGCAATTAGCCAACTGACTGAAAACCTGCCAGTCTGTTTGTGTCTATAATGACTGTAGGCTGAAGAAACTCGACCCCCCGGAGTGCATTCAGCTACTTCAGTTTAGATCAAACTACACACAAAAGGCACAAAGTGACCCCTACTGACCTGGAAGTGATTGCTCAGGCCTTTGTTTACCACCAGCCGCACTCCTTCCATCTGCATTGGGAAGACCTCTGAAGAAGGGCAGGAAAGAGGGAAATAACAAACATTTACACCCCCTGCAGTGCCCTCATTACACAAGATGGTTACAGGCATCTGTATATTCACAATTCGCCACAAATTTGCAGTCAGGTAGTCCTGGATATACTGTTGAAGGCAATTCATATTAATGTAAAATTAAGATAAGCTAGACAATTTTCATTCAGAAAACTGCTACACATGTCTGTTATTCCTAAAAACAAAAAGCTATGAAACCATATTCCACTGCAGCATTAACTTCAAATAAAGCTTAAAAAAAAAACCCCAACCAATTTCAACATGAGCTGAATGTATCCTCCTGACAACTTTACTTGTTGGGATAGCAAGCACACACTTTGCACATGTGAAATACAAAGCCATACTTGCTATGCACTGGGCCCCAGTACGCAGGCAATAAGTTACCATCAAAGAGCAAACTTTCAAACAAGCCATAGCTTGCTACTGTTAGTGAGCAATAGCAGCTAGATAAGACGGTACATCGCCCAATTACGTCAGGTCCAGATAACTAGCTAGTTCCTGTGTTCCAGTGTTGCATTTTCTTACCAGCTATACATCTGCATTGCAGTGCTGTCATTAGCATAACCTTACCGCAGCTACCAGAAACAAGGAATGTCACAAGCTAAACAAGCTGCGATCAATTTTTATATGGAGCCAATCTGGCCTAATTTTAATCTTTCAGAAACTGCATCTAAGTGCCCATTACGTTCAAAGGAAATACCAGAAAGAGCATTTGCTAATTGTGAAATGGAATAGCTTAAATAGTTAAAAAGACATGAGTAAATATGACTAATTACCTATTAGAATGTTTAAAAATCTAATCGAATCTAAAGCATCTGCGTTTTGTGATGCCAGTGGAATGCTTTTAAAAACGAATTACTGAAAAGATCAATTACTGACTAAAGGAATCATTGATAACACTTTAGGTTTAGGCATGGCAAAATTTCTGAAGGAATATATATAGTGATATATATATATATACTGGCAAAACATTCTGCAACTGCCCAAATGTCTGCAATAAGAAAATACAAACTCATTTTTACTGTTCATTACACATCAGGGTTCGATTCCCAGTGTAGCCACAGTAAGATCCGCACAGCCGCTGGGCCCTTGAGCAAGGCCCTTAACCCTGCATTGCTCCAGGGGAGGATTGACTCCTGCTTAGTCTAATCAACTGCATGTCCCCCTGGATAAGAGCATCTGCCCAATGCCAATAATGAAATGTAATCAGGTGCGTTATGAACCCCTCCATTTAAATATTAAAAGACCTCCAATAGCAATCCCTTTTTCCACTACAATTACCCAAGGAGACTTTCACAAAAAATTTAGTGTGTTGAAACTGATTGTATCATGAAATTATTGCCTAGATTCCAAACAGAATAAAGGCAACAAGCTACAAACAGACTTTACCCTGTCTTGTGGCATTCTTAATAAACGGATTGCTCTACCATCCTCATGTGGTTATGGCAACCTTCAGCAATGACCTTGAATTTATTTTGCTTAAAAACTACTGTCCTTGTCAGTGTCATGTTAGTGACACATACACAGCTTAGATTGTTTTTTTCATACAGTCCCTTTAAACAGCTGGATAAGCACTGAATGCGATCCAGGGTAGTCACAAACGGGAACTGCCATAATGGGAACTGAGCCTACACTCAAAGCTACAAGGGCAGTTTCCTGGCCATTACGGGAACACAACCAGCCCTACTGCAGACTGCAACAACAAATGCACCATGGCAATAGCAGAAGGAATCACTTTTTCTTTTCTTTTCTTTACATTCCAAGCAAACCCTTGTATAACATTCATTGTCACACCTGTGGAATTATGCATTCGGTACACAATTCCAGCACTTCATATCTCACAGACACAGTTAACTAGCAACCCGTCTTTTTACTGAATTTTTAAATAAACTCAAACTAGGTTGGAAAGGAGAACAAAGTCACTTGCAGCCGTATATGCCGTCTAACTGATTGTCATTATATCTTAATTAAACAACTGAAGCCTTTACAGAAAAGGACACAATATTGTAAACACACAGTTTATATTTACCTTTGCACTTCCGGTGACACTCCTCAAAGGTGCCAGGATTAGGGAGTGAGCTCTCCGTCTCCCCCTGTTGGCCTGGAGCACTACCGGTGGGGGAGGAAGGGGAGATGGGAGAGACTGGTGGCATAGTGAACCCAGGTGGTACCGATACCAACCCTGGCCCTCCTGGGGTACTGCCACCCACGGCAGGAGGCGGGGTGGGGGAGCTGGCAGCCAATACACTGCCCATGCTGCGAGAACGATAGAGAGAGGGAGAGAGAAGAAAGAGAGAAGAGGATTGTGAGATGAAGGGTATTGATGCTAAGGCTGGGAGAGTTCTGTCTGGAAACAGGAAGCAACACAGGGACGGAATGTAAAACAAGAAGGGGGGGGTGAGAATGGAAGACAGGAGATATGGGGAGAAGGAAACAAACAATCGTCAAATGGGAATGGATACGCAACATGACATTACTTAGGAGTTTAACACAGCAGGAAAAAGAGGTGTGTCGCGAGATCAATCCGCTAATAAAATACAGAGGTTAACCATCTTTGACCAAAAGATTTAGTGCCTGAGGATGATTATTAGAGGCAATCTCAAGGACCTGAATACACAGACACGCAACACCTTGGCAAGGAGGTCACTAATTTTTGCGTCATACATTGCCTTGACCTCAAAATGTGATGTTAGTTTGCAAGGTGAAGATGTGAACCTGTAACTAGTTAACTTTGACAAGCCAGGAGACTGGCATATGCAGTTATGCCCAACCCTCCAAACCCAGCATGTACAATGTGATCCTTGGCCTACTATAGCTGGATCAATAGCCAACATGCAAGTTAGCTAGCTAACGCGTTAATGTACCCATCTATGTACCCAACGTAAACCGAATCGGATAACATTAGAACAAGGGCCAATTATTTATTTAGCTGCCAAACTGACGTATCCATTAGTGATTTTAGCAATCAACCAATCTCCTGGCAAGCTAGTATGAGTTTATGACACCTGAATGAATGGTAGCTAACGAATGAGTAAACGCTAACATTAGCAACAAGCCCACTACCGCAAGATAACCAAAACAATTTTACGCATATTACCTAGAATAAATAGTTATCCAGCTAATAATGAATAATTGCAGTTTGAGCTAATATTGCATACAAGACGAGTTTGGTCCCAGTTAACGTTACTGGTGTGTTACAGCAATGCTACTGCTAGTTGGCTAATGTTAGCTTACTGCATTGGTAGCACATCAGTCAGCAGTGGTTCACGAGCTGCAAAATTGGCTCGCGAAAATACCACATGCAGCACGTATCAGTAGCGGTAAGAAACCATCCGCTTTCTGAACGGACAGTACCCTAAGCGCAAAAATAATTTTGGTATCAAAGACCAATTTCAATTTAAACCTCGTGTTCAGTCTACTCACGTTTTATCTCCCAGTCAGAGGACAGCGATGTAATAACCGGCAGCCGAAGCTAACGAGACAACCTACTACTTGGACCACTATGTCCTGCCTACTTAGTTGAAACTTGCTGTCGATTGGGTCATTACTATTTTTTTGTAAAGATGGTTGGTTTACAGTACGTCAATCTTCATCTTCTATCGGTTTGTTTGACCACGCACATTTGAATGGTTGTACAAGATGCGGACACACCTCTAATACAATTGGTTCTCGATACATTTAGTCCCGCCTTTGCTGGATGAGTTCTGTAACAAAACTCCACCATCGACAATAAAAACAAAAATGATTCGCCCTACGAAAGGGCCATACGTATCCGTAATTCTAGTTGGAGGAAATGTTGCGTCAGTCACTACTTAAAGGGAGGACAAAAGCTCCCAGAAGGCTTCTGATTGGAAAATAGAACATGACGACACGTTAACTTGGTTGCGCTGCAGGACCGGTGAAGGTCAGCACGTGAGGTCCAATGAAATTGGCATTAAGTAGTATTATTTGTTAGCAAACCCACAGAAATGCATCACTGTGTAATACAATTTAAATGATTATTAAATCACATTACCAGGCACCATTACTTTTTTTGTTACTGTAGTATTAATTGCGGTCATCTTTCGACTGCGGAGACACTCCCTCACTTGCACAGATAGATTTTTAGTGTGCAGGTAAGGTAGTGTCGACAAGGTGTTGAGCCTTGATTAACATCCCTATGTTTGAAAGGGCAAGCATATATATTCGTTCTCATAACGTGGGAATGTGGACATCTGCAATTTATAAAAACACAAAATGCCCTGAAAACTTGAGGGAATAAAACCAGGTCTAAAAATCACAGTTCAACTGCGGAAATTGTATCAAAAATTGCAAGTTAGTTTTCAGTTGGACTAAATAATAAATAGCTAAAATCGAATACATACATATTGGCAGATTTAGACCTGTAATACGCATACTGGATGCAGTAGCTAGTCTGTGCACTTGTTTCACATTTGACGCTTAATGCACCCAAGTCGGCCGAAAATAACTGCCAATTATGGAGATTTTCAGCAGCAGTTTGGGAAAGACTAAAACTAAGACCTGGTTGTGTGGTCTGCATTTATTTCCATTTGACAATTCAACAGTGAATTATTAAAAAGTGTATTATAATGCAAAGTATATATGAAAAAAGTTCTGTGCACATTGGTGCTCTAGTTAAATATTTAAATTTAACCATAATTGAACCTGAAAAATTAGGTTAAAAAAATGTGATGACAATTTGTTCAAGTTGAAAAAAAACTTCAGGGGAGTCAGTTCAGATTTCTTTTTATTAAACTTGTCAATCCAATGGATCTCATTTAAGCATTGGTTTAAAATAAAAAGTTTAGGCCAGGATTAGAGTTGTAGACAGCCCACTGGTTCTGGAGAATTACAAGGAAAATCATACGTTTCAAAATTAAACATTCTTGATGGATGTCAAACATGGCATTACAAGTCTCTACATCGGTCAAGTCGCAAGGAGTTGCACAGATTTGAAGAAAGAAAAAAAAAAACGGTAAACAGAACACAACCAGTCAAGGTTTGTACATTCTCAAGGACAATACATGGAACACAAATGAATCCTGAAATGATTTGTAAAATTCTTTACTTTTTTTTATTTTTATTTGAAACAAAAATTTATTGTGCATTTTTGTAGGGCCTCACACTGATTTCATTCAAATAAAACGCAATGGCCTTTTATCAAGTTATCCAGAATCTTCTAATGGACATTGCTACTCAGACTGGATTTGAGCATTGTTTTGAGGAATCAGAAACGTCACCTTTGCCACAGAGCCCCTCCACTTTGAACTCTGAGCAGTTTTTAACACTCCGTTCAGAGCTGGGTCAGAGCAGAAAATGCACACGCTGTACAGCAGGCCTTGGCCAAGTGGACATTCACATACATTTCCTACAAACACTGAAAATAGGGGACTTAAAATGGGGGGGGGGAGGGGTCTAAAAGTAAAAAAAAAAGAAAGAAAAAAAAAAAAAGAATTAGCAGAGCAATTGAACCACGTGTTTATATTCATAGTATGTTGTTTATGTTCTGGATCGGTTAACAGATTTTCTGCTGGTGTTACAAACCTTTCACAATGCACTCAATTTCCCCCCCATACCCTGGACACACAAAGGCCCTTGAACTCCTAATTACCATAATATTTCACTTTAGTTTCATCTCAATGTCTTAAGAGAATTTCCCACCTCAGCCCTGTACCCATCCCCTTGAACCTCTTGCATTTTAAGATACATTTCACCCCCCAAAAATTCAAAAGTCCCAATCATTGCAAGCCCCCAAATACACCAATCACATTTACATGTGCAACTATTCCCGTTGACACTTAACTCCGCAGAACAAAAGATGCATGCAGGCAGGCCGACATGCGCAAGTGCACACTCACTCGCTCGCACACTCACTCGCTCGCACACTCACACTCGCTCGCACACTCGCTCGCACACTCGCACACTCGCTCGCACACTCGCACACTCGCTCGCACACTCACTCGCTCGCACACTCACTCGCTCGCACACTCACTCGCTCGCACACTCACTCGCTCGCACACTCGCTCGCTCGCACACTCGCTCGCACACTCGCACACTCGCTCGCACACTCGCTCACGAGTTCACAATCAAAAAGCCGGAAAGCCTCCGACGCACACAGCCACTGACGCTGTCACACAGACCGGCGCGCTATTTGGTTGTTTTCTCTTCAATCTGAATCCTGAAATTAGCACTGAAAAAACCTAAAATCCTCAACCTCCCACCACCCCACAAAATACTCAGGTAATCAGAAGCGAAATCAAGCACATATGTACATAAATGACAGAGCAGTTCCTCGTCTACCTCACCCCGCTCCCACCACCCCCTGGGCTCCCCCATATGTACAGTTTTTTTTGGTCTTTTTTCTTTCTTTTTTTATATATAAAAAAAAAAATCCTCAGATATTATTAAATTCCCTGTGCAGCAATGTTAATTCGAAGGTCAAATCCTGGTTTTGCACTCAAAATGGGAAAAAGTCACAAAAGAGTATGTGAAATATAGCCTACCATTTTGTCAGAACTATAAAGGATGTTAGCCATTATGTTAATGCAGGGGTCTCATGACGCACATTATTATGTCCACAACTAGCCCAATCTCAAACCCCATCAACCAAAAAAAGCACATACAGCAATACCGATTGGTCCAATGCATAAAAAACATAGCTCTAGATACAGAAGGCCAGGCTTTTAAAAATTATTTGCACAGAAATGAATACCTGCTGATTTGATCAAAGCTGACACACAGCTTGTGGCCTTTGAATTTGGACTTTTCTTTTACTTTTTTTTTTTTTCTTTCTTTTTTTACATACACATTCACTTACAGCTATACTATAAAAAGGACACTTAAAACTAATTTTGCACAGGGAGTTTAACAACAGACTATAGACTAAAAACAAAAAGTTTTCCAACTGCCTCTATTCCGCTACTGCAGTTTGTACCAAGTTTGAAAACCTTTTTGAAAAGGCTTTATGACCCATTTATGCAGGCTGGCTGCCAGTGGCCAGATCCCGGTGGTCTTTTTTTCATAACTATATTAAATATGTGACTGAAGCCTTGTTTATACTGTAGGCCTGCAAGAACCAAAAAGAGGGACAACCCTGGTTTATCAGAATCAACACCAAATTCTACCCTTTCCCCAACCTGCTGCTTCACAAATAAGATTCAAGAAAATGTCCTCTTTAGGCAAAGCAACATCTTAAGTTTGATTGTTTGTCTTTTTCATTTGCAATACATTTCTTTGGAGGGAAATCACAGCTGCCAGTTTTAAGATATGCTACGATTTAAAGATTTACCTCCTTTTTTTTCTCTTTTTTTTTTTTTCCTGAAGTTGCAACTGTACGTTTCAATTCTCCCCGTCTCTCTTGAAAAGGAAAACTGAAAGTACGATGAACAGTAAAAACGGATGATAAATGTTTTGGTTTCTACAAAAAAAAAAAAAAAAAAAAAAAAAAAATTACAAACAAAAATATATATTATATACAAATACACTGTACATGTCTGCATTCAGGCCCTGCAAAGCAAACACTGTGCAGCTCAGTAGGGCCATAATAAGCTACAACATCAGAGACTGAAGTTCCACAAATCTGTGGCCTGTGGAACAGTCTTCCATTTGACTTGCGGGCTTTAGATAGTCACACAGTTAAATGTCTGCGCCTTGCAGTTCAGTTCAGTTGAAGCAGTTACAGCAAGCTCTCACAGATTACATTCCAGTGAAAACCAGGAAGATCTGTTCGCACAGAACAAAACAAACCAACAGGGTGTGTTGGAAAGGAGTCCAACTTCTATGTTTTGCAAGTAAAAGAAAATGGGGGGGGGGGGGGGTATAAATGTCACTGCATCCAAATTGCCCTGCTTTTCTCATGACCCCACTCCCTATATCATTACATGTGAAAGGTTTTAACATGAGTACGAGTTACTGCCCCTCACCCCCCCAAACCAGCTTTTGTTGAAATCTGCTTGTGCTGCCATATAGATGCCTCCATGAAACGGCAGCCATTTTGTAAGTCTCCGTGTCCCGTATCACCAGTGCACGGCACACAGGTGCTTCACATCTAGTTCACCTCTGTTGTCTGTGTACTGTCCCGCCTACATTCTACCTTGTGTGCTGCTGTACTGATGTGAAGACCAGCTCAACCAGCTTGATTCCACAGTGCACTTCTCAGCCCTCATCCCACACTGTGGTTACGTGTCATTAAAAAAACAACACACTTCTCTTTAACATGGCCAAATTACTCTGGGTCTACTGCATAAACACCTGAAAATACCTGAAAAGCCAAGAGCAAAGGGCCAAGTGAAGTGGCCCGGTATTGCAATATTTCAACAGAACCCTTCACAGCTAGTGCTCAGTCATTAACCTTAAGAGGTATTCCATGCCAAACCTACAACCTAACAGACATTAAAATGAACTAGATAAGTCAGCGAGTGCGTGAGCGCTGAGATGCGTCACCCAAAATGTTTGGAAGACGAGACGAAAATGACCAGGGACTGACCGGCCGTAATATGGACCGAGGACTAGAACCTGGCTGCCACCTAGCACAGGTCTCGTGTAATCACTGCCCTCGTCATATGTGTGTGTGTGTGTGTGTGTATGGAGAGTAATTAAGGCACTTATGTGAGACAGCGAGAGTGAGAGATGAAGTTGTGTAATGTACACAAGGCTGGTCAGGCTTGTGAAATAGGTGGTGCGGGAGGCTAAGCCTTGGATCGAAGCCTCGAGGTCAAACACGGTCCCCGAGGACCAGTGTGAGACATTCCTGTGTCAGCCTTCGCCTCCGAGACTGCGTTCCCTTCAGTTACCGAGCACGGGAAGCAGAGGTGGCCCCAAACTGCAAAAAAAAGCTCACGTGGGACACGTGCATTTTCTGACTACGGGAGCTTCAACCACGCATTGCATGATTTTAAACACAGCAATTCACATTTGAAGCCAATTTCAAGCTGGGAGCATCTGGTCTGCGGTTGGTTCAATGCACGTCGCCAAGTCACCTTGAGGAACTTGTGCATTGTGGCTGAACAAAGGACCAAGGTTTATCGGTCTACAGTCCTTTCAGCTCAACCATGTCTGGCAATGGACTGACTTCAAGACTTCACGTGAGTGGAGTGGGTCTGCGGACTTTAAAAAGGTAGTCACCTCGCACGTCTACGCTTGCCGATTCAGGCCTCATCACAAAGGAAGTGTGACATGAATGGGGCTAATAAAAAAATATATATTTCATGCATACATAAGGGATGGCCTCTAAGATGAGTTGGCTGGTTGGGTCGGCAACTTGGCTGACGGTTCAAATCGGCAGCTAAAACAAAGTGGTACAGCATGGGGGTGGGGGGCGCAAAACATTTCTGTTGGACTGTTTTACTGATTCAACTGGCAACTTTACTCAAGTAAAACATAATATGATTCGAGACAGAAACACAGTTAAAGCGAGATGGTTCAATGTGAAAGAGCCTGACGTCTGAGTGCAAATGCAGAACTTTGTGCAAAAGCTGGTGTTGTCCTGTTTTCCTGGAAAACGAATGGCTGGAGTTAGGAACAGATATCACAAAATGGCTGCCTGCACCAAGATAGTCTCCATTTCTGGGGGCGTCAGTCTGTCCCTCACGCCCCTTCCGCTCCACGAAACAGTTTGGTCGCTGTATTTCACCCAAGTAGCCTTGGTCTTTTTCTCTGACCTTTCCAAGCGAAATGTCCGTTTTGTTTCTTGTGGGGATGCTCTCAGTCTCTATCACTCCGCAAAATAAAAAGAAGTCCATGGGCTGCGTTAAGCTCTGTGCTCGACAAAGTGATTTTGGCCTGTATGTGTGAGTTTTTTTATGCTGCCTGTGGAGACTTGGCCTCCGGTCCATGGGGAGGGGGGTGTGAGGAGGGGGCCAGGGGTGTGAGGAGGGGGTCAGGCCTGTGTGTCTCACCGGGTGGCCAGGACTCCAGAGGCTCCGGTCCACAGGAGAGGGGTGATGGGGGTCAGGGTGGGAGCTGGTGTCAGGCCTGTATGTCTCCCTGGGCGGTCAGGACTCCAGAGGCTCTGGTCCATGGGTGGGTTGGGGGAGGGGGGAGATGGGGATCAGGGTGGGAGCTGGTGTCAGGCCTGTGTGTCTCACCGGGTGGTCAGGACTCCAGAGGCTCTGGTCCAGGAGGAGGGGGTGAGGGTGGGAGCTGGTGTCAGGCCTGTGGGTCTCCCTGGGCGGTCAGGACTCCAGAGGCTCTGGTCCAGGAGGAGGGGGTGAGGGTGGGAGCTGGTGTCAGGCCTGTGGGTCTCCGTGGGCGGTCAGGACTCCAGAGGCTCCGGGGCCTTGTGGTCAGCCTCGGGCTCCCCCTCCTCAGCCTCTGCGTCGGGGTCGGCGGAGTGGAACTCGGCCACGTACAGGCTCTTATCGATGCTGCCGGGGATGGGCTTGATGTCGGTCACCAGCTGGTCCTCGATGGCCTTCAGGTTGAAGCGGTCCTCCGAGGTGATGAGGTTAATGGCCAGACCCAGGTGGCCAAACCTCCCTGACAGAGGGAGAGGGACGGAGGAGAAAGGGGGGAGAGGGAGGGATAGAGAGGGAGAAGAGAGGGAGGAGAGAGGGAGAGGGGGGGGGAAATATACGGTTCTTGTCATTTTCTGATGGAAATGATGCAAACCAGTACAGTGTAAAGGACAAAACTGTCCCTACACAAACTGGTCAAACTTAATTTTCACCATGTATGGAACACAGAGAATATTTCAAGTCTGCACTGAGCAAGGACAACCTTTGATCCAAGGTGCATTAGAGCTCAGTACACGGCAAGATTAATTCAATAATCTTCCTTTATAAGGCATTATAAGGATCAGCTGAAATACAAGCCAAATGTACAGCATATAGATCAGGAAATTTGTGCTGGGCACAAAGCCCTGAAACACAGAAGGCCTCAGCAATGCAGCACTGGCAGACAGTAACAGCAGCACACTGTTAGGCGGTGACAACTGTATGAGAGTTCAGGGCAGTCAATTAGCACACTGGAGCCAAGAAGCAAAGGGGAAGAGGGAAAGCCATTACTGAGAGGGAACCACTCCAAAAGGAAGCAGAAGCCAGCCTGTCAGATGAGCGCCTGCAAGGCTTAAATCAGGCACGGAGAAGAGAAGCATGAACAACACGTCCAAAAGGGACACACAGACACACACACACACACAGACACACACAGACACACACAGACACAGACAGACACAGACAGACACAGACAGACACAGACAGACACAGACACAGACACAGACACAGACACAGACACAGACACAGACACAGACACACACACAGACACACACACAGACACACACACACACACACACACACACACGCGCTCCCTCACCTGATCTGCCAATGCGATGCAGGTAGGTCTCCGCATTCTTGGGAAAGTCAAAGTTGATGACCACATTCACAGCCTGGATGTCAATGCCTCTGGTGAACAGATCTGTGTGAGAACAGAACACGATTAATCGATAGAGCAGATACCAGAAATCCTGCATTCTCACCAGACCTGCACAATGAGCCATGCACAAACCAAGGGCAGCCCTTTGCAGGAGTAAACGCCAGCCTGACAAACGCAGGCGATACAGTGAGGCCTACCTGTGCTCACGAGGTTCCTGCACAGCCCGTTCCTGAAGTCGTGGAACACACGGTTCCTGTACTCCTGTGGGGTTTAAACAGGGCCTGGGTCAGCACACCAGCCACACGCATGCCACACGCATGCAACCACTAGTGAGATATCATCAATACACAGAAAATGTCATTATTTATCCTCCTCCCCGGTTATCAGACAATTACACCTCTTTGTGCACTCCACTAAATATGTATTTGAACACCCAGAGCAAGTATACTTGTCAAATATAGAAAAAAATATTTGAAAGGTTTTAAAAGTTATGATCAGTTGTTCCTCCCCCTGTCATTGCTCACAGTATTTCATGAGAAGCACACAAAGGCTATTAGCAGGGTGATCTGCATTTAATCCAGTTCATTATTTGTAAACAGGCACATGTGTTAGTCACACTGCAGGACCACAGAGGCTGAGGGTGATTGACAGCTCTCCCCCACCTGCATCATCTTGGCGTGGATGTAGAAGCAGGAGTAGCCCAGCTGAGTGATCTTCTTGGCCAGGAGCTCCACCCTCTGGGTGGAGTTACAGAAAATGATGGACTGGTTGATCTGCAACTGTAAAAGAGAGGTGAAAAAACTGTGAATCCCTCAAAGGTCCCCCAGCGCCTCAACATAACATATACGCTTGTTTTAAAACAATATGTACACAGAGGAACTATCAACAAATGTGTGTACTTTGGTGTACCCTGTTGCACACACTCGGGGGTGAGTGCAGCAGACGAACAGGCTTCAGTACTCCTTTCCCTTCACAGCTCTGTGTCACACAGAGCCAGGGCAGCACGCGCTGCTGGTCGGAGAGGCAGCGCTGCAGCCATGCTGGGGCCACTGCGCTTGCTGCTGCACCATGTCTGTTCTGGGGTCAGTGCGCGTCAGTGTCCGTCAGTGTCCGTCAGTGCCCGTCAGTGCCCGTCAGTGCCCGTCAGTGCCCGTCAGTGCCCGTCAGTGCCCGTCAGTGCCCGTCAGTGTCCGTCAGTGTCCGTCAGCGCCCGTCAGCGCCCGTCAGCGTCCGTCAGTGTCCGTCAGCGCGCGTCAGTGTCCGTCAGTGCGCGTCAGTGTCCGTCAGTGCGCGTCAGTGTCCGTCAGTGCGCGTCAGTGTCCGTCAGTGCGCGTCAGTGTCCGTCAGTGCGCGTCAGTGCGCGTCAGTGTCCGTCAGTGCGCGTCAGTGCGCGTCAGTGCGCGTCAGTGCGCGTCAGTGTCCCTCACTGGAGTAGAGGGATATCCCTGAGATATGGTTGTACAGTCCTTCTACACGGGATACAAAATATGATTGTGTACTGCTTTTGCGATTAGTTAGCTTTAGATCGAGCTGCCAAATCTGCCATTTCAGCATCCAGCAGAAAAAGACCCACCCTGGAGAAGAGCGTGTTGAGACAGTGCACTTTCTGCCTCTCTGTGACGTAGGCGTAGTACTGCGTGATGCCCTTCAGAGTCAGCTCGTCCATCAGGTTAATCTCATAGGGCTTCTGGAGGTGCTTGGCCTGGACAGAGAGGGGGGGGGGGGGAAACGGAGTGAACAAGGGAAGGTTAAACTCAGTAGAGCCGGAGATAAGTGCTGGAGTGGTCCACAGTCTTTTACAGAGCGACTCGGGCCCTGTGACTCACCAGAGCCAACATGCCCAGACACGCCCGGCAAGGGGCATATCAAGAGACATGCTGAGCATCTCCAAATAGAGGCAATAAAAATAAAAACACTTCATGCATTTTGGAAATTAAGATCCAAACTAGAGTACCCTTGAGAAGACCTTTTTATATAGAACGCAAGCAATCAGTCCTAAAAGCCAGTGAGAATTTGGCAGTTTACACTGCCCAAACCAAATTTGCTAATTGCAGTGCACTGTAATCCACATAAAATGTGATTGCATTTTTAATATAAGCATCATAAAGGAGACTAATACTAAATCAGAATATGAGGATTTATGAAGCCAAAGAATATTATGTCTTAGGGCATGTCACTGGAACAGGGTTGTAGTTCTGAGCCCATGCATTTCACGCCCCCACACGATATTGACACTAAAGTTAGTTAAGCCCTGCAGAAGAGCCTTTAAAGGGGCGCGTCTCACCATGAACTTCTGCACGGTGACGGGGAAGGTGGCCGAGTACAGCAGGATCTGCCGCTTCTTGGGCAGGAAGCTGATGATGTCCTCGATCAGGACCACAAAGTCCTGGGACAGCAGCTTATCGGCCTGGTGGAGAGGAGGGACAGATCAGAGGAGCTGCTCGGACCCAAGACATCGTTTTCGTTTGGGATTGAAACACTTTTCTACGCTTTACTGAGCTTGTCTGGTGTATTGGAACCTATGAAATACTCAAAGCACTCAAATACTCAAAAACCACTCAAGCTTCATTGAAAAGCTTTGCAGTTAGCCAAAAATAAAGAAATAATATTTTGCATTGGGGCAGCTCTTTTGCACCACAATGCATAAATAGCTCGGCTAAGACTTCCCTTGAATCTTTAGTGGTTTACAAGTTCTCTACTTGCTGCTTAGAGTTTTTTTTTTTCCCCATAGTAGCTCGCTGATTTTCTAATTTGTCACTGTGAAATTGAGCAAAATGAATGTAATATCTAATGAGTCTGGCATCCCCATACCTCATCCATCACCATCATCTGCACCCGGTCCACTTTGGCCACGCCCTTCTTCATCAGGTCCAGAATCCTGCCGGGGGTGGCGATGACCACGTGCACTGTGGGAGGGGCCAGAGCGGCGGTCAGAGCGGGAACCAACCACAGCGCTCACGGTTAAAGACCAGCCCAAACGGACATTAGAACCAACCACAGCGCTCACGGTTGAAGACCAGCCCAAACGGACATTAGAACCAACCACAGCGCTCATGGTTAAAAACCAGCCCAAACGGACGTTAGAACCGAGCACAGTGCTCACGGTTAAAAACCAGCCCAAACGGACGTTAGAACCGAGCACAGTGCTCACGGTTAAAAACCAGCCCAAACGGACATTAGAGCGGAACCAACCACAGCGCTCACGGTTAAAAACCAGCCCAAACAGACGTTAGAACCGAGCACAGCGTTCACGGTTAAAAACCAGCCCAAACGGACGTTAGAACCGAGCACAGTACTCACAGTTAAAGACCAGCCCAAACATACACCACAGTGGAACCGAGCAGTGCTCACGGTTAAAGACCAGCCCAAACAGACATTAGAGAGGAACCGAGCACAGTACTCACGGTTAAAGACCAGCCCAAACAGACATTAGAGAGGAACCGAGCAGTACTCACGGTTAAAGACCAGCCCAAACAGACATTAGAGAGGAACCGAGCACAGTACTCACGGTTAAAGACCAGCCCAAACAGACATTAGAGAGGAACCGAGCAGTACTCACGGTTAAAGACCAGCCCAAACAGACATTAGAGAGGAACCGAGCACAGTACTCACGGTTAAAGACCAGCCCAAACAGACATTAGAGAGGAACCGAGCACAGTACTCACGGTTAAAGACCAGCCCAAACAGACATTAGAGAGGAACCGAGCAGTACTCACGGTTAAAGACCAGCCCAAACAGACATTAGAGAGGAACCGAGCACAGTACTCACGGTTAAAGACCAGCCCAAACAGACATTAGAGAGGAACCGAGCAGTGCTCACGGTTAAAAACCAGGTGTCAAAACAGTCAACTTCAGACAAGACTTGACATGGTTTCAGAAACGCTAGCCTAGCAGGGCAGACATTCTAAGATTGGACTGTAAGATACAGACTGGGCTTAAATTACACTTAAAGAAAGAAAAAAAAAAGAAAAAAAAGAAAGAAAAAACCTCTTCCGAGACTTTACACCCAGCCACTACAGCAGGCCACAGTTTCCCTGGCCATTATGTGCTCACGGATCACGGGGGAGTCAGATCACGGGGGAGGTGACATGGAAAGGGCCATAAACCATGAGTGACAGATTGAGGGCTCCCAGGGGCCCGGCGGTGGCAGTTACCGGTCTCGTCCAGCCGCATGATGTCATCCCTCAGGTTGGTGCCTCCGGTGGTGGCCATCACCTTGACTCCGCCCAGGTGCTTGCTGACCTGGATGCTGATCTGGCTGACCTGCAGGGCCAGCTCACGAGTGGGCACCATCACCATGGCTGGACAAGAGAGGGGAAATCGTTCAACATACAATGTAATGTAACCCTCTTTGCCTGCCAGATACCCCATAAAACAAGTATGCCCCCCAACCCCTAAAATCACAAATTATGTATGACTGAGATGTTGCTATTTCGCATGTGTGCAGTTGTGTACGTCTATACGTGTTCTCTCAAAACGAGAATGTTTTTATCACAGAATACAGTTGTACATGTACTACATAGACCAGGGATACATATTATACATACATATTTGGCCCTCGAGGTCAGCTTTACAACTGATTTTCATTCTTACTCCAGAATCAGTACTGATTTAAACCTTGGGCACCAGAGGCATTGATCAATCACATATTGGCTAGAAAAGAAAAGCAGCAGTAGAAGGGGCCTCCATGGCCAGATTTGAGCATCACTCGTGTAAATGCAAAGTATTTGCTTCAGTAAAGTACCAAAGGGGGTCATTTGTGTCATCTTCAAGCTCCGTTGCTAGTGGTAATTCACACCTGGGTTACAGTTTAAGCCACTGCTCATTTCCACCAACACCGCAGATATTTCCTTTCAATTCAGAATGGACAACTGCTGATTTATTTAAAGGAAACTATCCTGACCCTGACCTGTGAGCAGTGTTTGTTTATCTCATCGGTTCTCAGCTCACAGGGATGTTTTAGGGTCATTGCGCAAGTATGACTAAACACAGTTTCAGTGTCATCGTGTATGTGTGGCTAAAAGGAGTCGGTGTCATCGTGGACTTACGAGTAAGAAGAATTTCAGTGTCATCAGTGTATATCATCAGTCATCAGTGTATGATTAAATTGAATTTCAGTGTGATTGTGTACACATGACTAAATGAAATTTTAGCATCATTGTGTACGTGTACATTGTGCACACATTGTTTACATATGCAGTTGAAATTGTACTTCCCTCTAGGCTCTTTCAGCGCACTTATCCCTGTTTAGGGGTATGCACTTTGCACTTTGTTGTACGTCGCTCTGGATAAGAGCGTCTGCCAAATGCAATTAATGTAATGTAATGAAATATAAGAAAACAGAATTTCGGTGCCATGGTGTAGACACGAGCACGTATCTCACCCTGTATAAAGTCCTTCTTCAGGTCTATCCTCTCCAGTAAGGGGATGAGGTAGGCACCACTCTTCCCTGTGCCGTTTTTGGCCCGGGCCAAAATGTCCCGGCCAGACAGAGCGATGGGAATGCTCTCCTCCTGAGAGAGGGACGGAGAGCGAGGGGGTTAGACGGGAGAGGGACGGGGGAAATCGGCGGTAAGCTTCGGAGCGCAGACGAGCCACGGCACCTGGATGGGGGAGGGCTTCTCCCAGCCCATCTCGAAGATGCCCATCAGGAGCTCCCGCTTCAAACAGTAGTCTTCAAACTCATTTCCCTTCGTAGCGGTCACATCCTGCACAGACGGCAAAAGAGAGGGGGAGAGATGGGGGGGGGGGGGGATTAACGCCCAAACTGCAAAATGGAAAAGGCAGAATTGTATCTTGGAATTATGGGGCTCACCCAAATGATTCAGGGCATGGAACAATAGACATTCAAACTCGAGTAAAAGCAGTTTGCACTACATGGCAGAAACTCCTCACAAGCGCTTAAACAATTGCATGTCACAAAGACATAAAAACACAAACTTATGTCAGTAATAAAATTACCTAAATTTCTGACCGTAGAACACAACTCTAACGAGCGGCGAGAAGACCGTTTTGGCAAAAGACTAAACACCAGCATAGTCAGACAGTTGCAGAAGTAAAAGCAAGCATGTTCAGCTTGATATCTGAAAGACTTTTCACATGTGGAAACTCACCGAGGTTCTCATTCTGGTGTCTTTAGGTGGCAGCTGCAGGTTTTTCTTCCAGTCATCCCCAAACCTTTCAGTGGAACAAAATGGAAAAACGTAAGAGGACTTTCTATTTCTTCATTTAAATCAGACAAAACACGAGCAAGTTGTGGCGGAAACCAAAAGCAAAGAGCTGTTACACACATTGATGATTGGCAGGTTATTTACACAGAAAGGCTGTCATCCTTTTTCAATCATTGTCATGGATCAGCAAAGATGAAGCAGTGTGATCTGAATGAGCTGGCAGGCCAATAACAACACGCATCACTCCTCAGCACTAATGAAAGAGCACTAACATGTTGGACATGCAGGTGAGACTGAGAGAAAGAGAACAGCTACATAATATGCAGGCCTTACCTGATGCCGCCACCATCTTGTGGCCCACTGCCTTCTTTTGGAGGAGCACTTGCAGCCTTCCCTGGCTGTGAGCCCAGTGCTAAGGGTCCTGACTGAGGGGAAGCTGGTTTGGGCTGCCCCCTCATTTGCCCGTTCTGCTTGTTCAGTCCCACGACCACAGATGCAAGGTTCTCTGTTCTTGCGGTAGCCATTTCTCATAAGTCGTTTCCCTGACCTATTAACTACTTGAGGAGTTGAGATTAAATTTCCCTTGACAGGTTTTCCTCTATTTTATTTCAATGATTGTATTGCTCTTCGATGTAAACGTAATCTCAATTTGTTTTTTCCAAAAATGTTAGAACTTCATAATTCTCTGATATATACAAACTGGTCCGTACAGCGCAGACCTCTTGAAAATAAAGGAGCACTGTACATATGAATAAAGATCTATCACAACAGCTCTTCCAAAAGAAGAGAAATGACAATTTATAAAAATAAATATTATATACCCGCACACAATATAGAAAATTATATCTTGAGCGTGTATGGTTGTAAAGTAAGTCCTAGATTAGAACTACTAAGGCAATTTGAACTGAAGAAACAGTTACTGGAAATATTTTTAAAACTCAAAAGCTCAAACGTTTTTTTTTGTTATTTTTCCTTTCTCTTTTATACTTTTGTAAATTAGCTTCCTGCATTTACTGGTTCACGTATTACACTTATCGTTCTTGTACAATATTGATCAAGTTCTTGCTAGAAAAAAATGCACAGCATAAACCACCAGTGGTCTGAAAGAAAACTACGGTCTCAGTACGGTCCCTTTTGACCTCGGTTTGTCAGTGTCTTCTCCTATTCTCTTGATCGATGCCTCTCAAATGTCCTCCCGGTCCTCCAAGTCTGTGGATGGGGGAGCTGCAAACTTACGGTCACTTCTACGGCAATTAGCCCAAAACTCCAATCTCTGAAAATCTGTCAGGATGGGAAAGAGATTACACGTTCAAACACCATGTCGAAATGAAACTGACTTTAATTACCTAACTAGCACCACTATATCAATTTCTAAATCTCTCGGAGAGGATGTTAATGCATGCAAATTAATTAAACAAAACATCAATACAGAGATGTAGTTCGATATTAACAGGCAACAGCTTTGTATCCTTGGGGGCAAAAAGACTCAAGATTATACTTTGATTCTGTTAAAAGTATGGGGTCTATACATGATTACAATATTATCACCCAAACCGATTCTCATTGCATAGTGGGGTGGTTAACCGGTGGTATACTGGATTGAGGTGATGGTAATTGTGGTCATGGGGGCTAGCGTGTTATGCAATGTTTTCTCCTTAACTTGTAAACATGTTTAACAAATTACTTAAAACCCGTAACGTTTGTTTTAGCTTTATGTACAGCATTAACTTTCAATTCTTGAACACCCTTCAACTGTACTATGTCCACGTGGTGAGCTCTGAAATCACAACCCTTCTCATAAATCCACTTAATCTTACCACATAGCTTCGGCTGCATAGGTATTTTTAGCATAAGATCATAGCGAAGTGCTTGATTTCACATATTATATAATCTTAGTTGGTCCCTAAATGTAACAGAAAAGGTTGCAACTAGTATTAGTAATTTACCGGTCAAGCAAGGGAAATGTTCCGCCGAAAACAAATAAGTTGTTAAACTTAGCTTGCCTGCTAGCTAAGAATACTAACGTTAAGGTATTCAACACCGAGCTCGCCAACGTAACGTTACCGAAAGTTAGCTAACGTTGGTTAACGTTAACAAGCTACCTCAGGCTAACATAGCTGGCTTGTACAATGCCAATCGCTTGTTGGTGTTGCAAAATGGTTAAAGACACTAGCAAGCACCGGTCCATTTACTTGAAGAATTAACTGCTATTTCGAGTCAATATGTCGTCAGCTAGCGCTTGGTTGCTAGATAGCGAACTTACAAAAAAGCTTTTGGGTGTAGGCTAGCTGCTAATATGCAGCACGCAACAATCATGAACGGCTAAAGTTAGCTGGGTAGCTAGCTAGAGAATTGTATCTGCACTGTACGCAGCTAGTTTTCCAAACTGACCGTTCGATTCAAACCTTACGCGGTCACCAGATTTGAGACGAAGCAGGACGTAATAAATAGCACTAGCTAGCTTGCTAACGTTTTATCATGCACAGTAGCTAACGTCATCTGCCACTTTGCTAGCAAAACTACGTTATGTTAGCTAGCTAACCAACTATATGCGTAGCATATATCGAGACATGTCACAATTAAATTAAAGTGAAACTCTCCGGCGTATATAGAAAATAAACACGAGGCTAGCATGCTAAGCAGTTATCGTTAGCTGGCCATCTCAGCTAGCAAGCTAGTTAACGTTAGCAAGCACATTAGCTAGCTAGCTAATTAGCCATGGATATCTTGCAAGTTCAAAAACAGATTTGCATTGTTTCGTTCAACTTTGTGATAAAATAGTCTTTACCTCTTGTCCTGGTAAATTATATTTTCTTTTCAGTTGTTCTTACAACTAACCATAAATTATACGGTTTTATTTATTTAATTCTTTTCAAATACACGTCTTTTTCTATTGTGTCTCCTCTTGGCAATTCAACATGGCCGCTCTTTTTCTCTCGCCTTTACACTCCCACAAACGTTACGACTGGCCAGGCGTGTTTATATTTTGTGCATGCCGGGTAGCATAGTTTCCTTTCCAGTCGATTCCAGCCAGCGTATTGTATTCTGTGCAACATGTCAGTTACACATGATTTGGAAATCAGGTACTATATAGACTTTAAAAAATTTAAAATAAAATAATTAAGCGTTAATTCATTTGAAGGATCAGAATCTCTACAGTGCTTCCCCCTGTTTTAAAATGTCATAATATTATTGAATTATTAAATTTATTTAAATAAATAATAATAAAAACATCCATCCATCCATCCATTATCTTAACCCGCTTATCCTGAACAGGGTCGCAGGGGGGCTGGAGCCTATCCCAGCATACATTGGGCGAAAGGCAGGAAAACACCCTGGACAGGTCGCCAGTCCATCACAGGGCACACACACCATTCACTCACACACTCATACCTATGGGCAATTTAGACTCTCCAATCAGCCTAACATGCATGTCTTTGGACTGTGGGAGGAAACCGGAGAACCCGGAGGAAACCCACGCAGACACGGGGAGAACATGCAAACTCCGCACAGAGAGGCCCCGGCCGACGGGGATTCGAACCCAGGACCTCCTTGCTGTGAGGCAGCAGTGCTACCCACTGCACCATCCGTGCCGCCTGTAATAAAAACATTTATTGTAAATAAATGAACAAACATTACTGTTAACGTAGAATACATGTTAATGTCCTGTTGTATGATTAAAACGAAAAATGTATAAGAATAAATAGTCCTTCCATGATTTTAAATTCATGGCTGAAAGATGGAAGTGTGCCATTGTCCAGATATCTCAATAAAACCAATAAATGTTCATCATTTATTACCATCCCCATGGCCCTGTGATCACTGCACATGGGCTATCCTACCACTGCTATGCGGACAATACCCAACTCTTCATCTCATTCCCACCATTTGATACACAGGTTTCTGCCCGTATCTCTGCTTGCCTGAGTGACATCCAGAGGTGGATGGACAACCACCATCTAAAGCTCAACTCAGGTAAGACTGAAATGATATTCATCCCTGCTAATACCTCTCCCCATCTGGATCTCTCCATTTCCCTCTGGGATACCACACTCACGCCATCACCCAGCTGGAGGAACCTCGGCATGGTGATGGACAGCAGACTGTCCCTTTCCGAGAACATTGCGGCGGCCCCTTTCTCACCCCCTACTCGACCCAGCTCCTGGTCCAAGCGATGGTTCTGTCCCGCCTGGACTACTGCAATTCCCTCTTGGCTGGCCTCCCAGTGTCCGCCATCAGACCCCTCCAACTTATCCAGAAAGCAGCAGCTCGTCTGGTCTTCAACCTTCCCAAATACTCACACGTCACCCCCCTGCTTACTTCCCTCCACTGGCTGCCTGTCATGGCTCGCATCAAATTCAAAACATTGGTGCTAGCCTTCCAAGCAGTTAAGGGGTCTCCCTCAGCTTACCTACAAAAAATCATCAGACCCTACACCCCTGCCAGATCTCTTCGTTCAGCCTCCACAGGCCGCCTGGCACCTCCCCCTCTCCGAACCTCCACCTCACGCTCACGACTACTGTCTGTTCTGGCTCCACGGTGGTAGAACGAACTCCCCGTTGAGGTCAGAACTGTAGAATCTCTCCCCACCTTCATGCGCAAACTGAAGACGCACCTCTTCAAGCAGTACCTCTCCCCATCCCTCCCTACCTCCCTGTGAACCTTAATTGTTGTCTTTGTGATTTACGTTGTGTTTCGGTATTTTTAGTTGGCTAGGTAAGCAGTATTTGGATAGTTAAGTTTGTTCACTTTTGCTTTGTTTGTTTGTTTATTTGTTGTTTAAAAAAAATAATAAAAAAACAATTATTAGGCCCTGGTCCTTATCTTTGTTGTACGGGTAGCAATTGAATTTGTACTTCCCTCTAGGGTCTTTCAGCACACTTATCCCTGGTTATGGGTATGGACTTTGTTGTACGTCGCTCTGGATAAGAGCGTCTGCCAAATGCCAATTATGTAATGTAAAATCCTCTTCTGCCTGTGTTTTTACACAAACCTGCATATGGGGACTATTTATGATGTTGACATTGCCGTAGTGATGGCAGTACAATAACCTAAATTTCTATACTTTCTATATATTTAAAAGCTAAGGGGGTGATTTCTGGTTTCTCTCTTTGATCTTAGTCCCCAAAAGTCTTCCTACTGTTAGTTCAGTTTTCTTATCTCTGTTCTTTATTTTCATTTTGCACTCTTTTAATTAAATGTGTTGCACAAAGTAATCTGATTTCAGTTTAACTGAAAAATCAATCTCCACTAAAAGCAGTATTCAGCACTTGATGTGATGGGGATGTGTAAGTTGTACCTTAGATCACCACAAATGCAATTGTATCCACTGTACCTACTAAAACAATTAGCCATTCACCACTGGTCATTGTTACTGATCCTCCAGTTCAACATGTACTTATTGCTGCACTGTTTGCTTTAAATTATTCAGATGGTACGGCTGGGGCACATTTTAAGTAATTATGTAAACAACACATGACACCTCTCTGCATGCCTCTGACTGGCATATTCAGTTCATTGGCACAGTTAAATATTGTTTTGGACAGATTCTTACAGTAAATAAGTAGGTAACAATTTATATAGCTCCATTTAAGAATAAGTTCACAAAGTGCTCTACAGAGGCATAATCCACAGTGGCCACATATCTTGAGTCTAAAGGGAGGCTGTTCCACAGTTTGACACCACTGTGGCAACCTCCCTTTGTTTTCAGTCAAGACTTGGGGATGGCCTGCTGCCCTTGGTCCGATGACCTAAGGGCCCTGCCGGTGGTGTAACACTTCAGATATTTAATGAACAATGAAACGGCGTGTGGTACTTAAACTGTGCTAGGCCACACATTACCATTCCTCCCCATCACTATGTTATGAGGTTCATAGAACCACTGCTGGCCCAATAATGACTGACTTCTAAAATAATATCCAGTTGAGTGTCAGGGTAATTTATTAATTATTGTCATTATTATCAATTAATTATATGATATGATGAAACCAACCTAAAGAAAATAAAAAACATCAAACCACAAAGCTCTATTGTGAAATGCTGGCTGTAATGTTGTTATCTGGCTATGATGTGGGAGTGTCGTGGGGCTGTACAGCTTCAATCAGACTCATAAGCTAAAGCAGTATATCTCTATCCATTATAATTATACATACTGTATATGAGATGTAACTCCCAACACAGATTAAACTCACTTATCTGCATTTTGTTTAAGAGACAATTTATTGACACTGGTTGGTTCACAGTACTGAACTGGGCCTGTGCAGCCTCCCCCATTTGAGTGTTCAAATTCAAATTCAAAGAAGCTTTATTGGCATGACCACATGCAGCGTAGTATTGCCAAAGCAAAACACCAGTAGTAAAACAATAGTAAAACAGTGAAACAGCAATACAAAGCAGTCATAGTAATAGCAAGTATGAACAATAGTAATGTGTAAAGTTTGGGGGCTTTGTTAACAAGTTCTAAGTCCCGATAGTGGGGATATTTTTTTAAAGGATGCAGTTGATGTTGTCTGAATTTTTTTTGATGTATGAATCTTGGTTTTTAAACTAATACATCAAATAAGAGCACAGTCTCTTTCTGTTTAATCTCATAATCGTGTGTCACTTAAAACTAAAACGATATCATCCAGAATGCAAGGGTTCACCAGTCTGCATTGCTCTGACAGCACCTCAGATATCAGTGTCAGATTAACTCAAGCTTGTCCTGTACCTGTTGATACTAATAGCTTGTTATCTACCTCCCATCTGTATTTCTCCTCTGTCCTGCTCCATTCTCTCTTTCGCCTTCCTCTCGCCTGTCCTGCCCAGTCCTGTGGCCCTTAGCTATCCCAGCATGCCATGGTGGAATCTATAACTGGGTGATATGTCTCAGAGACTAGAAGCAGAGTAGCTGTGCTCCTGTGAGTCTCTGTTAATTTAAAGTCATATAGTTGTCTCCCCATGTGTCTTTTCATCTCCCTGCCCTCCCTTCCTCACACTTTATCCAGGGAAGCCTCATAACGTTGTGTCCTTCAGGCCAGGTGGACATGGTATTTGCTATGGCCCACCAAATCCTACACATGTGGACACTTGAACAGTACAGTGGCTGTCCAGCTGTCCAGTGAACTGACCAGCCACAATGACTCACCCCTTTGCTTTCACAATCCCTGCAGCACTGTTCACACAAACTGGTTCGTACTGACAAATGCTACTGATTAATAACTCCTCTAACACAGTGGCCCGCTTGGACCCATAGTCAATTTGCCCTTGTCTTCTGACTCATGTCAAGAGACTTGTGCTCCCATCCTGTAACTCGATATAAATCCCTTTACAGAAGAGGCTGATTGACACACTAAAACTCTAGACCCAGGTGCTGACTGACACACCCTTAATTATCAGCAGAGGGGCATCCCTGCAACACCCATGTGACCCGCAGTTGTGCAGTTTGTTTGCAGAGGAGTGAATATTTCCATCCTAATTAGAAGTTGAATAATCAAGCACTATTGTTCTCCTTTCTTGGTCAACTGTTAAGACCTTAATAAGATACAAGTCCAATATTTTGGGATTGTACTAGAACTATAATATGTGTGCTAGCCTCATATTGTTCCATAACTGTCTAGGAAATAAGTGTGAATTATAATAATATAGAATAATATAGTGTCATTAATCAAATAAGTTATTTTTGACAGCTATTACAAAGTTAATTAACCGTTCTCAGTGTCTTTAGAATGTGTTAGACTTTAAAATGAACGTGCATTGGCGTTCACTAGAGCAGCCTAAGAAAACATTGCTAAGATCAGTCACCACCCCCATTCCCGTCTCCCTCTCTGTCTTTTGTTTTCTAGCATCTAGACGCCCCTATCACCTCCCATCTCCTGCAACCTTCATCACGTCCCTCTTCCCAGCTCTAGCGCACCTCCCTCGCATGCGTTTGGTGTGACACCAGCATATACACCTGTGCCTTGCGGATGTACCGTGTGCGTATAGCTGTTTGTGGGAGGGAGATAAGCGGAATACGCTCTCGATGACTCCAAGCCGATTAGTTTCATGTCTTTATCTAGATTTCATTGCGTAGGCTATATGCACACCTGGACAATACAGACTTTTAGACTTGCTGCATGATTAAGACTTTAACGACTGCAATTTAGGATTTTTTTCTCATTTTTTTCATTTTCTCTCCTGTTTAAAATGGAATTGTGCGTCAAATTCATTTTTGTGGATTGATTATTTTTCTTTTTCTGCGAAACATATCGTAAACCAGAATGTGTCATGTAGGCTACTCCAACGGACAGAAAAACTAAAATAGGAAGAGAAGCTTCAAACTTTGTTAAAGATCGACTATCTGCTTGGATGCCAGATATTCGTGCCTTATATTGGATGGGGACCCGTTGCGCTCAATATCGGCTTTCGCTCGTGTCATCGGCCCCTTGTGTTTGTGGATTTCGCGCGTGTGACAGGCAATATTTTCAATGATTTGACTTTCTCTGCACATTTGTTTCAAACGTACATTTTGTGCATATGCCTGTCATTCCTCGCGCAGAGGTTGCAAACATCAGTCTACAGGTCAAATGACAAGTGCCTCACTGACCAGGAACGTTAGAACAACAGTCCATCCTTGGCCAGAGTGGACTATGACGGCTCGTGCATAGCTCAACGGGAATTTAAAACCAAGATGCTGAAAACCAGAGCTCAGATAACAGGGTCCCTCCAAGAGTGGAGTGCAAAGAAAAAAGTGGGGAACAAATGCTTGAGGAATCACCCTGAAAGAAGTAAATAGGATACAATGGTGTTGCTGTCGCTGGTGTTGGAAGAACATGCAACAAGAGTGAAATAGAGTGAACACTTATGAAAAGTGTTGTGAAGGGGAAAAAAGAAGACTAGGAAATAATCCAAACAACTCAACTCAATAATTTTACATCTGATGTAATGTGAGGGACTGCAACAAATACAGATAAATTGATAGATCTGCTTTTTGCCTTAGTGTTGAGGTAGTGTAACCTTCTCACTCCTCACTCAAATCTGACTAATATTCATCTGAGATGGATGGTATTGGACAATGTGGAGGGTCAGCAGGTTCCAAAAACGGAGGCACCGAACAGCACGGCAAGCGTGCCCTTCCCTTCCGAGGGTTCAGTCTGGCCCGGGTCTCCCTCAAAGGGAACGGCGGGGACACTAACAGAATGCGGAAATCTGTTGGGAGTACCCACCTGGATGGCTTCCCCCTCATCGGACCAGGAGCCCCCACCCCCGGGGGCTGTGGGACCGGTGAGCTGAAGACCGCCGGGGCCTGTGATAGCAATGTGGACGGCACCCCGGACACAGCCCCGAGCGCAGAGGACTACAGCAGCGCTTATGAGCAAACATTCATCCAGGCCCACTTTAGCAACATGCTGCAGCCCGGCGTCAACAAGTTCTCCCTCCGCATGTTCGGCAGCCACAAGGGCGTGGCCATGGAGCAACAAAGGGTGAAATCCATGGGAGTGTGGATCATCCACCCGTACAGTGATTTCAGGTACCCTGGGGCAGAGGGCCAGGAGAGGAAGAGGGTAGTTATACCTGGTCACAGAGGCAGGCCTGGCATAGATCAGAAACAGGTGAGATGGACAGAGAGATCTGAGAAAGTCCTCTGGGATCAGGACCAGGGGTAGGTGTTTTTTAAAAAGGTAGGCAGAAGGAAACGACTTTGTATAACAATAGAATAGAAAACAAAAGATGTTGGGATAGTACTTCATTCTGCACCTAGTAACCAATAGCATTGTACATATTTGTCCAAACACAGTTGGGGGGAATGGGGGTAAAGGCATAGGAGAGACCTGAAAAGAATGTGTGTGGTGTGTGTGTGAGCGAGAGAGATAGAGAGAGAGAGAGAGAGAGAGAGAGAGAGAGAGAGAGAGAGTGAGAGAGAGAGAGAGTGAGCGAGAGAGAGATTATGTGCAAAACAGAATATAAAGGGATGAAGGGATTGAGATGGAAATATAGGGCAAGATTATTTGGATTGCATAATCCCTGACCTGTCTTTGTCTCTGTCTTTATTTGAAATGCCAATAGCAGACTCCAAAGGCAATCAAAATCCTAGAATGAAGACTATATACTGGGAGCTCTCTTATTCCTGCACAAAGGAAGCACATGAACACACCTTACACTAATCAGAAATACATGTGAACCCCCATTTGTCCCAAATATTATGGTGCCCTGACATGGGGGGGGACTATGTACAAAAAGTGCTGCAATTTCTACACGGTGAAACCAAAATGTAAAAATACTCTTTAATACACTTTTTTTGTTTTTTGTTTTACAGAACACTATTTTTAAACTACAGGCATAGGTTATGCAATTGCAGTGGAAAAGTTGCTTTTGCCTTTCATCCTGGAAGTATTAGCCTTAGATATTTTTAACTGAATATCAGTCAGTTGTAATAAAAAAAAAATTGCCATATCAAATATAACGAATAAATAATCAGCTGATGATCGCTAATCCTTACTTGACTTGGCATGATTATCAGTTGTAGAACACGTTTGCCAGGCTCCCATGGCAAGCAAGAAGATCCATATTTCTCATCCTCTATCTGTGTTTCTCCATCACTCCTGTTTCCCTCTGAGTAATAAGGTGATGCGCATTCTCACAGAGCTCAGGTGACAGCCAGGGCAGTGGACACAGAGTGTCATTAACATAAGAGAGGGTTAATTACAAAATGGGGTCTATGGGGTCTGCCTTAGAAGGGGAAGAGCGTGTGTATGATGGCAATTTGGAAAAACTTACCAGCCAAAGAAACTCAACCCGTATCTATATTTAGTCCTGAAGTAGTAATGTAGAGCAGTGGGGTTTACTGGAAAGCCACCTTGCATCTCTCTGAAAAGTACATCAGTATCAATCTGGGAAGGATAAACAGGTGTCCTCTGACAGCACATAGGTAATCTGTGGGATGAGCAGATGAACCCTCTCCCTCCTTTCTAAATACTGTAATGCCTATTGTGCTACAAGTCAGCAGTCCTAATTTATCTATTGAATTCAAATGTCATCCAAAACTGTGTTCTTTTCCTTACCCTCCATTGCACCCAATCCAACCCCTTCTCCTAAATATTAGATTCTACTGGGACTTGCTGATGCTCTGCCTGATGATGGGGAACCTCATCATCCTGCCAGTGGGCATCACTTTTTTTGAGAATGCGAACTCCCTCGCCTGGATCATCTTCAACGTGGTGTCCGACACCCTCTTCCTTGCGGACCTGGTGTTCAACTTCCGCACAGGTATCCTGAAGGAAGACAATTCCGAGATCATCCTGGACCCGTTGATCATCCGCCGGCAGTACCTGAGGGGCTGGTTCGTGGTGGACTTCATCTCGTCCATCCCGGTGGACTACATCTTCCTGGTGGTGGACCTGGAGGTGCTGATGGACTCGGAGCTGTACCGCACAGCTCGAGCCCTGCGCATCGTCCGCTTCACCAAGATCCTCAGCCTCCTGCGGCTGCTGCGTCTCTCCCGCCTCATTCGCTACATCCACCAATGGGAGGAGGTGAGGGCGGGGCCACGGTGCATCCCGAGGGGTGGAGGGTTGAGCGAATTGAGTCGTAGGTCTAGGGCATTTCAAAATGGGTAAGGAAATGTGAAGGGAAAGGTGAAACAGAGACAGGTACATATCAAAACGCAAGTAAAAGCGGGAGGGAAACATTCTTCACTCTCAACTCTTTCTCTACTGATAACCTCCCTCTCCGCGCGTCAGATCTTCCACATGACCTATGACCTGGCCAGTGCGGTGGTGCGCATCGTCAACCTGATTGGCATGATGCTGCTGCTGTGCCACTGGGACGGCTGCCTGCAGTTCCTGGTGCCCATGCTGCAGGACTTCCCAGAAGACTGCTGGGTGGCCAAAAACCATATGGTGGTAAGGACGGTGGCGGGGGCTTGCATGGCTGATAAATTCACATTCGATAATATCTTACAAGTTAACGGTCATTCATTTAAATAAGGGCAGGTGATAGAAAACTCAGATAGTGGGCCCTGGGCTTAGAGAGCTTGGGGAACACTGGAGTGTATCCAATTAATTCAAGTTGTTTTGTTGTTGTTGTGTGTGTAACTCTGTGTCTCAATTCAATTCAACAATGCCTCAAACTAACAATAATGACCTAATAGATTCAACAAAAATGTATTGGTTCTCTCTGTGTTCCACATCTTCCCTAAGAATATTACATGGAGCGTGCAGTACTCCTACGCCCTGTTCAAGGCCATGAGCCACATGCTGTGCATCGGGTACGGTGCTCAGGCCCCACAGTCCATGACAGACGTGTGGCTTACGATGCTCAGCATGATCGTGGGTGCCACGTGCTACGCCATGTTCCTTGGCCACGCCACCACCCTCGTCCAATCCCTCGACTCCTCCCGTCGACAGTACCACGAAAAGGTAACACCGAATTTGTAGGGTTTGTTCTTGTGTCTAAAAGTTTGAAGTGTTTCAAATCATTATACTCACTCAGGTCTGGACTGTGCTTCCATTTAATGAGTATAAGGAGATATTAATTTACCAATATGTACAGTTACAGCAGTGTTCAAGTTTTACCAGGGTATGTTTGACATCAACATGAAAGCCCATAAGTTACAAGCCTTTGTGGTAGACTTTGCATTGACATGTATATAGCTCTTGCTTGAAACACAACTTCACAAGTGGTGAACATTTTGTATTGCAATCTGCTTAACAATGTTTTCACAGTTTTCGATACTGTGTAACCCAGTATAAGCAGGTGGAGGAGTACATGTCATTCCACAAGCTACCTTCAGATATGCGTCAGAAGATACACGAGTACTACGAGCACCGCTACCAGGGCAAGATGTTTGATGAGGAGAACATTCTGGGGGAGCTGAGCGAACCACTAAAGGAGGTCTTTGAACATTGTCTCTCACTCTGCATATCCAGGACATTTCCTTTGGTGCCTATCAGAATTAAAAACCTTGTAATGCATTTGATTAGACTTGATTGCATTTCTATTTAATATACATACAAAAAGATGGCACATTTGAGCCCAAAGGATGACACATGAAGGCCTTACTAACCACTCCTTTCTCATTCCCATTGTTAGGAGATTGTGAGCTTCAACTGCCGAAGCCTAGTGGACAACATGCCGCTCTTCGCCAACGCTGATCCCAACTTTGTCCTTGCGGTGCTGACGAAGCTGCGCTTCGAGGTCTTCCAGCCGGGGGACCTCATCATCCGCGAGGGAACGGTGGGATACAAGATGTTTTTCATCCAACACGGCTGCGTGAGCGTCATCACCCACAGCAATAAGGAGACCAAGCTCAGCGACGGTTCCTACTTTGGGGGTGAGCTACTCCACATGATACAGGCAAAGGAATTGTGGTTGTTGTGTTTGGCTGACTTCAGACTTCCTTGAATGTGCTAAAAATACCTGGGTTAAGACTGGATTACAAACTTTGACTGCGCCTCAACTTGTGCTTCTCACCTCCGCAGAGATATGCCTGCTGACAAAAGGACGTCGTACGGCCAGTGTGCGCGCTGACACCTACTGCCGCCTCTACTCCCTCTCGGTGGACAGCTTCAATGAGGTTCTGGAGGAGCACCCAATAATGAGACAGGCTTTTGAGACCGTGGCTGTGGAGCGCCTGGATCGTATTGGTAATACACCCCTCCCTCGCACAGACACACAAAGACAAACAAGGGGGGTTAGTGTCATGGCCAAAGGGATGGTATATCTACGTTCTCACATATGCATGTCAATGTGGTCCAATTAACTGCACTCTGAAGCTTTCACTCCTTCCTTTGTTCCCTTTCTCTCTCAGGAAAGAGGAACTCTATCTTGCTACGGCGGCCTTCACAGAGGGCAGCAGTGGCAGGGGTCAGGATGGTGAATAATGATGCAGGTGGAGGCACTAAGGGTGGAGGAACAAGGGATGCAGGAGCGTTGGTCTCCTTGGACAGTGTCCTTGTGCAGAAGATCGCCAAACAGGGCAGCAATATACCCAGGTCCATGGGCAATGGTAAGGGTGTCAACCCCATCACCCACTCCATAGTGGAGGGTAGTGAGGTCCAAACGCTTCTGCAAACAGCAGCAGCTTCCACCTCTCCACCCACTGCCCAGCCAGACCGACAGCAAAACCAGGAGCAACAACAGTCCATGTCTTCACCTCCATCCTCTGGCCCAATCTTGGACCCCCACCCAGGACCATCACCTGAAAGAGTCACCCCTAGTCCCTTGTCCTGCTTTTTGGCAGGTATGGATGACACGGTGACGTTATTGCCACAAAGGCCACCCCTGCCCCCAGATGCCAGCAGTGCAGGGTCTGTCCAGCAGAGGGCAGCAGAGCCATTGTTGCCCCATGGAAGCAAGCATTCTCAGGGACCTTCAGTTCTGGGTGGGCTGACTCAGGAGGTTCGGGAGCTGTCTACCTCGCAGCCTCTGCTGTCATACAGAGCTTGGGTGGAGTCACAACCCAATCCCCAAGCCTACCGGAAGCCCTCTGGGGAGAGCCTAACCCCTAGGGCCTTACTGGGCCCTTCATGGCTATCAGCACAGGAGAGCAGCGAGAATGTACCGAGCACCTCTGGTGAAGCCTCAGTTCCACAGTGGCAGTCTCTGGGCGCACTCTGCACACAGACGCAGGCCCCACCTCCTCTCAATCCTTCTACATCCCAGTCCCCCTCCAAAAAACCTGACCCTTCCTCTCAACCGACTCTATTCTCCTCCCCACCCCCCACCTCGAAGACTTTGGCCCCTGCTTTTCCACAAACCCAATACTCCAAACCTTCTCCTCTTTCCTCCTCTCCCCCATCCACTGAACAAACTCCACCCAGCTCAGGTTCATCTGAAGTCTGAGTCCTGAGGCTTTAAGCGAAACCTCAAAGCTTTTTTCTGGAGTACTGGAATATACTCAATCTATGGCAATGTAAATGTGCAATAAGGGCAATAATGATCTTCTCCCTTATATATATGGTTTTTCACTCACATAGAATATATTTTGTATATATAAAACGCATGAACTCAATAGTATTAAACTAGGTTGAAAACACTATAACAACTTTATGTTCTAGTGATGAAATACTGTACAATGACAGTCAAAACAGTTAAATTGTGAAATGTCATTCCAAATTTATTGTCTGGACAATTATATTGTCTCTATCCAAGGTTTATTTAGATCCCTTATTAATGTTTTTATTTTGTATGTATTATTATTTCATTATTTTTAATTGCAATATCAAGCTGGAACAATCTATCAAACTATTCAACTTTAAGAGAGTTTATACTCTGACTGACCATAACGGACCGTATAAACTCTGTAAGAGCTGATTGACTATTTTACTCTACACTATTTTAAGTTATACATTTGTGACACAATACAGAAATTGTACTTTGTACTGATTTATATCAGAAATGATATGTGTTAAGCTTTTTCAATTTACAGCACAAAATAAAATGCTTCAAAGAACATTATCCTAATCCTGATGTACAAGAATTTCTATGGATCTATTTATTTTATAAGCTCTCTCTCTCTCTCTCTCTCTCTCTCTCTCTCTCTCTCTCTCTCTCTCTCTCTCTCTCTCTCTCTCTCTCTCTCTCTCTCTCTCTCTCTCTCTCTCTCTCTCTCTCTCTCTCTCTCTCTCTCTCTCTCAGTATATCCAGTTTCACGGACACAAATTAAGCCTAGACCTGGACAAAGTTGACTTGTGTATGGAGACTCTCCATTCAAAATTGAATTTAATCACTAGGCTTAATCTGTGTCTGTGAAACAGGCCCATAAAGTTCTATTACATATGAGAGTCCCTGTTTCCTGTTTTCCACCTTTCACTAATCTATGTGTAGTTCATGGAAAAAAAACATTATCTTTATGCATTATATGTGTGTCTTTGTACTAGCACTGCGTTAGTAAAACTGCTGGAATCTTCCATTAGCACCAATGTTGTTTGTTTTCTTGAACATTCATTTTTATTGAAGAAAAGCAACTCCACAAGTCCATGCATATAACAATGATTACATGTATGTATGTACCGGCGTGCTTCCCGATACATACTGAAATGATAGTGTTAATTGACAAAAAATGTAACGTGAGCTGTGTATTAAACATATTCACATAACAGTCGGTTACTTGGGAAAACATGTTGATTTAAGGTAACTATCATTGAAAAAATGTAGTTCCACAATATTTTGACTATTTATTTTGTCTGATATTTAATGAATGTATTTTCCTTGGATGAAACAGGAAGAGCATGGGAGCTTCAAGCATTTCTGCTTCAAGCGCAGCTTAACATGTTTATTGTGTCAGCCTTAAAATGCTAAATAAATTCGAAATAACTAGTCAGTCATGTATTTTTGGATTACATTGAAGAACACATTCAGTACAATCAAATAAGTATCGTTTATTTTCGGTTATTTTTAGCTTCAGAGACCTCTTCTCTAACGGACCCAAAAATTATTTCTCCTGCACGAAAAAAAAAAAAAAAGACAACAAACTCACTTTTACGACACCAAGTTGTTGTTGTTATTTAAACAATATACTGGAAAATTTGTGAACATTCCCGACAGGGACTCGCTACATTAAAGTTTGGTATTGAACACATTTTCAAATTTCAAAACTAAAGCACTAACATTTAGCACACATATCTGACATTTATCGTATGCTATTCATGATATAAGGTGTTGCATTAAGGCTTCATTAACATCTTCTTTCCTGTACATGGTTTTATTTGAACAGATCTCTGTGGTATCCTACTATAGATAAAATAAATTGCATCATGCTTGATGGAGATATGCTTCCACCACAGTACTGTATAACGGTATAAAATGCAGTTTTCTAGCCCAATCCTTTCCACAGGCCTTTCCCAAAGAGCTTAGAAGGCGCTCTCTGCCTTTTCTTTCCCGTGTAGTACCGTTACGTCAGAGCTCAGGCCTCCATTTCCTTTTTCTCCTCCATCTATTTCCGCTTCGGCGTATTTCGTAAGTGTTGACTTACAAGTTGAAGTAGAGCAGCAAGGTGAGTAGCTAGCTGTGTGATCAGTGAAATAGCGCATGGATTTTACACGCTAATTAGACAGGTTTTGGGACTTGGGTTTATGGTTGCGTAAAGTGGGGTTTCATACGATCGAATCTGAAAAACATATTACCACTCATGCTATAATAGAAAATCCGTGAGCGAGAAGTTGACGTTGAGGTCATAGAAGGTAGCTAGCTAATGTTGTAGGCTAGCTACATTACTTGCTGTTACGTTTAGCTAACTAAATTATCCCGCAATGTACTGGTTCTCCAGAGTAGCGAATTCGTTGAGCCGTGCACTGCTGTACTTCCCATAATTTATGCATTCATTAATATTGTTGTTGGGAAGTTACATACCACATAACTGTGGCTGTCAATATATGCTGTGGCTGTCAAGTATGGCTAGTTAGCTTACTAGTTTTTGTAAACTACTCGTACTTGGGTGCTACAGCCTACCGGTGTCTTGCTTACATCTTGTTGTTTCCTTTCACGAAATGAGTCACCTTGGCTTGGATTATTTAATACCAGTGAGTTATCAAACACTCGATTGTTATGACTGCTGTCATGAGCGCTGTAACTTAGCAAGATGGTCCGCATAGTGTCTGAGTGTGTAACTTACTATTTGGAAATGTAAATCACCTGGATGCGTTACTTTGCTCCGATCTTTGCTGGTGACCAAACTTTGATTGTAAACTTGGAGACTAGCTCATTTTAACATCATGGTTTTGAGTGAGACAATAAAAATTATTGTCAATATCAACACAGGGTCTACTGGTTTTTGTTTTTACAATGACAATTGATCGATTAGTTAACTCACTTGATTATTGCGTCTGCTTTAGTAGCTGATATTAAGGTGAGCCCTCTGCCACCCGTCGGGACCAGTGATTGAAGTTACAGTGCATTAAAAAGTATTCACAGCGCTTCACTTTTCCCACATTTTGTTATGTTACAGCCTTATTCCAAAATGGAATATATTCATTTTTTTCCTCTAAATTCTACACACAACACCCCATAATGACAACATGAAAGACGTTTTTTTGAAATTTTTGCAAATTTATTAAAAAATAAAAAACTAAGAAATCACATGTACATAAGTATTCACAGCCTTTGCTCAATACTTTGTTGATGCACCTTTGGCAGCAATTACAGCCTCAAGTCTTTTTGAATATGATGCCACAAGCTTGGCACACCTATCTTTGGGCAGTTTCGCCCATTCCTCTTTGCAGCACCTCTCAAGCTCCATCAGGTTTGATGGAGAGCGTTGGTGCACAGCCATTTTCATATCTCTCCAGAGATGTTCAATCAGATTCAAGTCTGGGCTCTGGCTGGGCCATTCACAGAGTTGTCCTGAAGCCACTCCTTTGATATCTTGGCTGTGTGCTTAGGGTCGTTGTCCTGCTGAAAGATGAACCATCGCCCCAGTCTGAGGTCAAGAGCATTCTGGAGCAGGTTTTCATCCAGGATGTCTCTATACATTGCTGCATTCATCTTTCCCTCAATCCTGACTAGTCTCCCAGTTCCTGCCGCTGAAAAACATCCCCAAGGATGATGCTGCCACCACCATGCTTCACTGTAGGGATGGTATTGGCCAGGTGATGAGCGGTGCCTGGTTTCCTCCAAACATGATCCCTGGCATTCACGCCAAAGAGTTCAATCTTTGTCTCATCAGACCAGAGAATTTAGTTTTTCATGGTCTGAGAGTCCTTCCGGGGCCCTTTGGCAAACTCCAGGTGGGCTGCCATGTGCCTTTTACTAAGGAGTGGCTTCCGTCTGGCCACTCTACCATACAGGCCTGATTGGTGGATTGCTGCAGAGATGGTTGTCCTTCTGGAAGGTTCTCCTCTCTTCACAGCGGAACGCTGGAGCTCTGACAGAGTGACCATCGGGTTCTTGGTCACCTCCCTGACTAAGGCCCTTCTTCCATTTACGGATGATGGAGGCCACTGTGCTCATTGGGACCTTCAAAGCAGCAGAAATTTTTCTGTACCCTTCCCCAGATTTGTGCCTCGAGACAATCCTGTCTCGGAAGTCTACAGACAATTCCTTTGACTTCATGCTTGGTTTGTGCTCCGACATGCACTGTCAACTGTGGGACCTTATACAGACAGGTGTGTGCCTTTCCAAATCATGTCCAATCAACTGAATTTACCACAGGTGGACTCCAATGAAGCTGTAGAAACATCTCAAGGTTGATCTATTATTTTTAATAAATCTCAAAAAACCTTCTTCACGTTGTCATTATGGGGTATTGTGTGTAGAATTTGGAGGAAAAAAATGAATTGAATCAATTTTGAATCAAATTTGTAACATAACAAAATGTGGAAAAAGTGAAGCGCTGTGAATACTTTCCGGATGCACTGTAAATATTTGGACTGTGGTACAATTCCTGTTCTTTTGGCTCTGTACTCTTTTGGCTCAATTCCTGTTCTTTTGGCTCTGTACTCCAGCGCATTGGATTTAAAATGAAAGTATGAATAAGGAGGTTGAGTGCAGACTGTCACCTATAATTTGAGGGTATTTACAGAAATATCGTATTTTCATTAGCACAACTCCAAAGCCTCGAATCAACACTAGACACTTAAAGCTTTCTTTTACATTTACGAAGGAAGCGATTGAATACACTTGACTAATCATAAACAGCTGCAGCCAACTGTCCAATTACTTTTGTACTTTTGGTCAACTAAAATGTAGTTCCTATAGGGATCACCCAATATGGATGTAAATACCCTCAGATTAAAGGTGCCATTCTGCACTTTGACATCAAATTCATTCTGTTCAATTTCAAATCCAATGTGCTGGAGTACAGAGCCAAAAGAACAGAAATTGTATGCGCTCTGTCACGGATGGCAATTTTCCAAGATGCGTCCTTAACTGTGAAGAAATGTGACTTTAAAAAAGGCGTTAATGTTGACCGGTTTTTTTCCTGCAGGAACAATGCTGTCGCTGTCGCGGGTGTTGGCGAATGCCGCACGCTCCCCGGCTGCTGTCAGCCAGTGCGGAGTGACGGCGTTGAGTCGGTTTAACAGCACTGCGGCGCAGCAGGTACGTCTCTGCTCAGCAAGACGGGACCATGTAGAGGCCTCACAGTAGGTTTTGAAATGGCTGGTAGCTGTTTGACCAGCTCAGACCAGCTCCATACGCAACAGGGTTTGACCAGCTCAAGCTATTTTTTGACAGCTGGGTAGCTGGCGATTTCAAGCTGGTCATAGTCGGATTTTACACCTGGGTAATTAAGAATGTACATTCTTCATCTTATTTTCTGAGCATAGAAAGACATAGATTAGACCTTTAAGTATTTGTATTTCATTTGAAGCATAGCCCAGCCTTTGGAATAAAAATGCAGCTAGCAGCTGCAAGCATCCTTACACAGCATAGTCTGCGATTGTTGACGTGGGAGTGACATTGTGGCATTGTTTGACAAGTGCTGGAATTTATTGCATTTTCCAGGATACCCCAAAGAAGACTAAGTTTGGACCGCTGGCAGATCAGGACAGGATTTTCACCAACTTATATGGCCGCCATGATTGGAGGTAAGACTGCCTGCACACACAAAGCCTGCATCATCCTTGCGCATTCTCTGGCCCTTTCTGCCCTCATACTACCCTGAGAGGAGACTGTCACTGGGGCTATCACGCACAGTGTGGGGGCTGACAGTGTGGTGTTATAGAGCTGGACAGTTACAGGTTCAATTCCCAGGTGGGCACTGACATTGTACCCTTGATTGTGTGCAAAAAAGAGAAAATAATAATCCATAACATGTATGATACAGTGTCATAATTACATAAATATAGGGTCATGTTTTGTGTATACACTGTATATATTGTCCAACATGGATGAGCCTTGAGTCTGTGTCCCATAGTCTGTGCTAGTGTGTATTATGGAGGGTATTTTTCTGTCCCCAGGTTAAAGGGCGCTCTGAGTCGGGGGGATTGGTACAAGACGAAGGAGATCTTGCTGAAGGGGGTGGACTGGATCCTGAATGAGGTGAAGGTCTCGGGCCTGAGAGGAAGGGGCGGAGCCGGCTTCCCCACTGGCATGAAGTGGAGCTTCATGAACAAGCCGAGCGATGGCCGGTCAGTGTACCCACAATGCACCATGACACAACCCAACACAGCACCCACAATGCACCACCAAAATTATGATAAAAGTTAAGCTGAAATGGAATGCAACAGAGAGGAAATTTTTGAATTTGTTTGGCAGGGAGTCAACTGATTAGAGAGGAACAGAAAATTGACAGACATTGATTTTTTGGAATATATACTTTAAGATGTATTTGTATGGTTATGAAGAATTGACTATATTGAGGAAAAAGTTCATTTTGATTTCAGCTTGTCTTTAACGCTGTCAGAATGTATTCCGTGTTCAGTGATTCAACCAGTTCCGTAAACATATTGGGTCTGTACATTTCGTGGAATTCAGTATTGTCCCAGCCAAACGGGCACAGGACACAGTTAATTGCATGGCACAGATGGCACCGGTGTAGCTGTGTGGCATTTTGACAGTGCTCCGAATGAGCCCCACTCTCGCTCCCTCCAGGCCAAAGTACCTGGTGGTGAACGCTGACGAGGGGGAGCCGGGCACCTGTAAGGACCGGGAGATCATGCGCAGCGATCCGCACAAGCTGGTGGAGGGGTGCTTGGTGGCCGGTCGAGCCATGGGAGCCCGCGCTGCCTACATCTACATCCGGGGAGAGTTCTACAACGAGTCGTCAAACCTGCAGGTAACCAGGCCGGGCAGACCAGCGTATGCCTGGGGGGCTACTATAACCTGTATATCTCTCACACACACACACACATACACACACACACACACACACACACACACAGGCATACACAGGCATACACACACACACACACACACACACAGGCATACACACACACACACACACACACAGGCATCAAAGATACCAAAGGGAGTGGGCTCCAAGCAGATAAACAAAAAGTAAATCTTTGTATTTTCTCATACTTTTAAATAGTATTTTGGTGTAAAGATTCACACATATTTAGTGCCCTATAAACAACATATTTTTGATACAAACACTAAATATGTGTGAATCTTTACACCAAAATACTATTTAAAAGTATGAGAAAATACAAACATTTACTTTTTGTATATCTGCTTGGAGCCCACTCCCTTTGGTATCTTTGAAGCTCAATATCTCAAAACCACTCATAATGGAGGTAGAACCTTATAATTCCAGGGTCATGCAAGGCAATACATTTTTATGTGTTGGGTAGAAAAAGGGTTAACTTTAGCTCCAAGTCTTACACAGAATTGTGAGTGTGGGTAAAATGATTTTGCAGAAATTGATCCACATAAATGTATGTTGTGCACCAATAACATATCACTTCCATTCATCATAAAAGTAAATATGTTTTGTTTCATCAAGAATTTTGGTAATGAAGTAAGATGATAGATGAGATGTACTTTTCTACACTTGGCTTGGCTGGTGTATTAGATACTCTGCCTCTGGTCCTCTTGGCTGGCTCAATTGCACCAGACAAGATCAATCGAGAACAGAAAAGTTTGACTCCAAAACAATTACATTTTTGCCCCCAGGTCTGGATGGAAATAACTACGTGTCTAGGGTGCACTTTCTGTGTTTAAATGTTATCTCCATGTAAGGAAATCCAAGAGGTGTGCTGTCATTACCTTCTCTGAATGAGCCTGGCCTGTCATTGTGGGTGAGCGTACCGTTAGCCTCCCTCACCCTGGCGCTCCCCCTCTCTCTCCCCCCCCCACAGGTGGCCATCAACGAGGCGTACGCCGCAGGGCTGATCGGCAGGGACGCCTGCGGCTCGGGCTACGACTTCGACGTGTTCGTGATGCGCGGGGCGGGCGCCTACATCTGCGGCGAGGAGACTGCGCTCATCGAGTCCATCGAGGGCAAACAGGGCAAGCCACGCCTCAAGCCACCGTTCCCTGCCGATGTCGGTGAGTTGGAGGCGCTGACGAGCAGGGACGGGCGGTCTGTCTGGGAAACGCACGTTACGTTACGTTACGTTACATTACATTGCATTCCAGTTATTTAGCTGCCGCTTTTATCCAAAGTGACGTACAGGTGATTAGGCTAGGCAGGGGACAATCCCCCCCTGGAGCAATGTGGGGTTAAGGGCCTTGCTCAAGGGCCCAACCGCTGCACCGATCTTACTGTGGCTACACTTGAACCACCAACCTTCCAGGTCCCAAGCAAGCACCGTAGCCACTAAGCTACAGGCTGCCCTTCCACTTTTGTACTTGATACAAGTACAAAAGTTAAAAAAAGGATTATTAATGAAAATTCATAAATTGTGACCCATACAATGTTGTCCTTTATTATTTTTTGTCAAAAGCAAAGTCACTAGTAACTTTTTACACCATATCAGAATTAAATTCCAGCTCCTCTTCATGTTTTTATGTCTAGAGGTGGGACTGCCGCTATAGTACAAAAGCCTGCGGGTTACAGTGTACATGTTTAAATCCGTCTTGAATCTGGATCCTTCCGCACACAGCGATTTCTGTGACAAACCTTGTTCTCCCCCGTTGTTCTCAGGGGTGTTCGGCTGCCCGACCACGGTGGCTAACGTGGAGACGGTCGCGGTGGCGCCCACCATCTGTCGCCGCGGGGGTCCGTGGTTTGCGACTTTCGGGAGGGAGAGGAACTCCGGGACGAAGCTCTTCAACATCTCCGGCCACGTGAACACTCCCTGCACCGTGGAAGAGGAGATGTCCATTCCCCTCAAAGAGCTCATCGAGAGGCACGCAGGTCGCCACGCTCTCCCTGCGTCTTTCTCCTGCCCGTTTTAAACCAGGGTGGAAACTCCAGGTTCAGAAAGTAAACGTGCCTCCCAGCATTCTCTTATAGTGACCTGGATTTTCTAATTGGCTCAATTCTTCAGTCAGGAGGCAGAAGCATATTGGTGAAATCAGCTCACGTGTGGAAAAACACCTGGCAGGATTTTTTTACTTTCTGAACCCTGGACTTTCCACTTCTGGTTTCACATTTGTGTGTAGTCCACTTGTCACACCTGATTACGTGTACATAAGTATGGGGTTCCATTTGTGCCCAAAAAAAAAAAAACGTTGACTGCTTTCCACTGCACTTTTGCCTGTCTATTGTTGATGTCTGTTGTTTACAGGTTACGGTAGAATGTGTCGATATGTTTTGTCTTCCTCACCATCGACTTGCTATGTCGTCTGTATTTTCATGTAATGTATACTCTGGAAACAAGACTAATGTTATGAAATAGGTTCTTACACAAGCAAAGACATTGTAAAAACATAAGGAGTGTTTAAGACTTTAAGACAGGGGTGCACAACTCCGGTCCTGGAGGGCCGATCTGTGTGCAGGTTTTCGTTTTTGATTCAGAAAATTGTGAATTTTAATAGGGTTGAGGGTTTTAATAGGGGCTTAAAACAATAGTATAGCAGTCATTTTACTTGGTTGAAAGGGTATGAGGTTGAGGAGGTCCAGCAGAAGCTGAGTGCTTGGCTCACACGGAAAGCCTGCCCCCTGTCTGCAGGAGGAGTGCGGGGCGGCTGGGATAACCTGCTTGCGGTGATCCCCGGGGGTTCCTCCACGCCCCTCATCCCAAAGTCGGTGTGCGAGACCGTGCTCATGGACTTTGACGGCCTCATCCAGGCCCAGACCGGCCTGGGCACGGCCGCACTCATCGTCATGGACAAATCTGTGAGTAAATGTTTTGTTCTCCAGAACAAAATTATTGCAAGACAATGTTTGAAGGGCGTATTGTGTAATAAGGAGATGCTGTCAAGCAGTGTGGTGCCACTGTTATTGCACTCCTGTAGTGTTCAGTGGCATGGCTGCTTAGCTGAGCAGAATTAACAGACGGTTGTAATTACAGACCGACCTCATCAGGGCCATTGCTCGCCTGATTGAGTTCTACAAACATGAGAGCTGTGGCCAGTGCACCCCCTGCAGGGAAGGTAAGGAACTGCACCCAGCACAGTGACATTCCACAGCAGCAGTGCTGAATATCGGCTCTGAACGGCACACCTGCCATTGCTCTTGCAGGAGTGGACTGGATGAACCAGATGATGTGGCGATTTGTGCGCGGGAACGCGAAGGTTTCCGAAATCGACATGATCTGGGAGATCAGCAAGCAGATCGAGGGACACACCATCTGTGCGCTGGGGGACGGAGCAGCCTGGCCAGTGCAGGTATAGCTGAGGATGGGGGGGGGAGGGGGGTAACCATTGAGAAATAACTAGGGGGTTACAGGATGAGACCAAGATGAGACGGTGAAAATGCAAGTTGGACAGATCAGAGAAATGGGAAGTGTGCTTAGTTTAAAGTTACACTTGTGTAAGTGAATGACACTGGGAATGACCAGAAATCGTGACCTTGGAATTATAAGATTCTATCTGCGTTCTGAGTAGTTTTGAGATATTTTGTTTCAAAGATACTAAAGTGAATGGGTATTTTTGTGTGAAACGTATTTAGTGCCCTATGAATCAAGTATTTGACAGTAACTCATTTTTCTCAAAAATGTCAGAACCGTATCCTTCTAAGGTCTCTAAATGGATGTTTCTGTTGTTTTGATATGCATGTTGAACCGTTCCTTCCTGCTTGCCTGTTCTCCACCTCTACCAGGGATTAATCCGACACTTCCGCCCCCTGATGGAGGGTCGCATCTTCGAGTTCCAGGAGCTCCAGCAGGCCAGGGCTTGAGCTACAGCACCATTACTCCACCCGTTTCAGCCCCTCCCTCCTATTATTATTTAACAGAAACGTGTTGCTTATCGTTATGAATCATTACGTGTCCTCTCTGTATGAAACCTCCAGTAAAGTTCTAAGAACCCTAAACTGCCGTGTATTGAGTCACTGACTTCAGAAGCATAAATACAGGACAAGCTGTGAAGGATTTAGCCTAAAGTGGTTGCCGTTCAGGGGGATTCAATTTAGTAGCGTATGGAAAAAGAGAAGTTTGAAAACTTGCACCGAAGGAGGAGGTTTGTTTTTTGTAGAGGCATACAGTATTGAGCAACATTTCCTGAAGAAAGATGCTTCATTATGACATTTTGTATGACATTTTAAAAGGCTCTTACTTACAAGGGTGTTACTTATTTTTAAGGGGTCACTAGTTAGCTGTAATGACAAGAACTGTGGTTTGAAATACTGTTAAATATAAACCCTTATGCTGGGCATACTTTAAGTTGTCTTCATAGGGGAGAGGACTATGTTGCCCCCTGTTGACGAGCACTTTCAAATACCCATGGCCCAGACAAAAGATGTTGGTGTCAGTGTGAACTTGATTCAGCAACTTACCTTTTATGAGAATAGAGACTAGAACCAGCTGAGAAAATGTTCTACCATTTCAGCTACTTCTGTGCTAATAGCAACCCCTTGTGAAGAATCTCATCCTGCTAAACATTAGTTTTTTTGCGGTTCTGAATATTCTTTTTTTTCATTGTTACAAAATAAGTGAACACTTGCAACACTTGACAAATATAGCACATGGCCATTTTAATTGGCTCGCTATAGATATAGAACTACTAAATAAAAATAATAAAAATATGTAACTTTATAATTTTAACGTAATTCTTAGTTAATATATTACATCTGAAACCTGACTCCAAATATATGATAAATGAGTGAAATAATCAATATTTTGGTCAGATTATCCAGAAAGTATGAGCGTTCATAGACTCGTTTGTCATTTCAAAAACGGCGCCTCCTAAAACAGGAAGTTGTTCAAAACTTCTTCCTGAGGTTAGCAGAAATGTTTTCTTTTGAACACCACGGACCAAATCGGTCTTTTATATTATTTTTTATTTATTTATTTTAATGAGAAACGCGACTTCAATGTTTTTCTTTTATTTATACTTAAAGATCTTTAAACATATATTTTTATATTGTTTAATTGATATTAGTGCTACACTTCAACAGTAGGATTTTTAATGGTCGACTGACATTAAAGGGTCTATTAAATTAAATAAAATGAATGAATGAATAGTTTATCTGGTAAATGAGAAATTACCTTTTTTAAAATATAGTTCTTGTAAATGAGGCGGGTTTTAATAGAGGCTTAAAACAATAGTATACATTTGCTCGTTTTTCCGGCGTTAATACTAGCTACGTGCTCGGGCACTGTTTGTAACAGAAATGAAAGAATTCCCCTGGCTTTGGCTTCAGAAACCCCCGCTTCGGTGTGGGTGAATTGGTTTAATTTCGTTATATATATGAATGTGCCAGCTAAATACATTTTTTAAAATTAATGAAATGCTTGGTTCCCTGTGAGTTACAATAGTTGTATTTTAAATCTAACCTCTCAGTTATACCTAGTTCTTTTGCAGCTAATGCGGGGCTGCTCGTGCTCCATATTGTCACCGTCTGCGCCATTTTGAGTATACAATTTTTTATCCCGATGTAATGGCGGTTTTCATTGGACAGAGCTGTCGCGCCGAAACGCGTTCAAATTCTACTGGCTCAATTTTTGCCCCAGGCCCGAGACGGAACTTGCTCTCGACAAATTTCACATAACGATTTCAGATGGACTACGAATGCTTTAATAAGCAATACGGATAAAACTGAATTAATTTACAATTGCACCATTCTCGATGGAATGCCTTTTATATTGCAAGTCCTTTTCAGCACTGTTTTTAGGGTCACTGCTGAAATAAAAACCTGACAATCATTTTGCACGATTTAATTCTTTGAATACATGCATTATACTTCACATAGCTTACCGCTGCATAGTGGAGACTCCACTTAACCTTTTATAGCATACGTGTGGATACCTGTGACCAGTTTAAAAACCTGTCATGAGCCTTAAAGACAAAACTGTTTAATTAATCAGTACCTTTATCAAATCGCCTTAAACAAGTAATTTAAACGTGTGAAAAGATAAGTCGAAGTTTTTTTTATCGTTGGGTCTGGCTGTGTAGTTTAGATACAACAGCTAAGCTGTTACATGGACGTTTCAGCTTCTTATTGCAAAAGTGGTGGCTCTTAAAAGAGCCTTTGGGGGTAGTCACCAGACGTTCAGATTTATCCACCGAAGCCATACAGAGTACGGCCCTGACGCTTCAGAGCATAGACGACGTCCATAGCGGTGACGGTCTTTCTCTTGGCGTGCTCAGTGTATGTGACGGCATCACGGATGACGTTCTCCAGGAACACCTTCAGCACTCCCCTGGTCTCCTCATAGATGAGGCCAGAGATACGCTTCACACCACCACGGCGAGCGAGACGACGGATTGCAGGCTTGGTGATTCCCTGGATGTTATCACGCAAAACCTTGCGATGACGCTTAGCGCCTCCTTTCCCCAGACCCTTTCCGCCTTTTCCTCTTCCAGACATTACTGCTCAGTTCAGTTCAGTAGATTACAGTTCCCAAGAAACTCAAATTTCTGATGAACGCTGAGTCTAGGCTGCCCTAATATATTCGCCCAAAGACGACCTGATTGAAACCAGATTGAAAAGAAAAGGCGGTTTCAACTCAGGCCCGCCTACTACAGCCAGGGGATTCTATCTATTCAAATGCAGTTTACTTTCATGACCAAATTGTACTGTAATACTGTAACAACAACGACAGCAAAGCAGAGGTTAGTTATTAATTACATCACATTAAGGCAATGCGATGTAGAGTAGTCGGTATAGCGAGTTAGTAGTTTCTATTAAACTATTGTTCTAAGCCACGGGTTTCCCTCCCACAGAAGTAAATGCCACAAAATGTAAATTCTGCGTCAAGTTAAGAAACGAGAATTGAAGAAATAAATAACAACCGAAATAAATAACAAATTGAGCAACATGAGTTGGAAATATATGAATGATAAAGAAAAGGCATAACAGAAGGTCTGTGGCATATACACACACTCACAGTGCTGTGAAAAAGTATTGCCCTCTTCCTGATTTCCTCTATTATTCAGCTCTGTAGACAAAATTAAATATTAGAAAAGGGGAACCTATGTAAACACAAAAACATTTTTAAATGACTATTTCATTTCTTTAATGACGCAAGTAATCAAACAGATTTGTTTGTCCATTTACATTTTTAGGCGACCCTATCTGCAAACCAGGGGACCCTAGCACTAAAGCATTCTATCATTTTATGACCTGAATGGGGAATATTTTTTACAATAATGAAATCACTCTGAAAACAAAACTAACAGGGTGGGGCATTTCACAGACATTGGTCTGTACTATATTTGTACAATTCATATTTTCATTTCCCGTCTCTGCAGATGTGAAATCTACATTTTCTATAATATTCTCTAAAAACAATATTTTCCCTTGCAATACTTTTTCTCAGTTCCTTAGGCCCTATACTATAGTTTTGTATAATCTATAATTTATTTGAAGTGAAACATGTTCAACTGTTACTGATTGTTTAGAGCACACAACATAGGCTCATCAAGCAGATCCCCCTTGTCTCTTACAGCATCTGGATTTTCCACCAGTGGTATATAGCAATGTACGAGTGTGTGGTCATCTTGACCATGCTGCAAAAATGCATTGGTACACTCACTGTACTGATCTGGTATTGTTCCAGCAGTAGCAATGAATGGTGTGCCTTTTTTGGGTTGGGTACATCCACCACCACTCCCCAGTTCATGAACGATATGAAATTGAGATTTTAGATGAGCTTGCATTATTATTATTGTAAAATGTAAACCTAAGAATGTTATCACAAAAGGGAACACGCTTGCTTTTTAAGCAATTGAGGTGGCTCTGAAAAGAACCTTTGGATTATTATACTTCACATGATCGGATCGAAAGACCTTATGCACGCTCGCCACGGATACGGCGGGCCAGCTGGATGTCTTTGGGCATGATGGTCACTCTCTTGGCGTGGATGGCGCACAGGTTGGTATCCTCGAACAGACCAACCAGATATGCCTCGCTGGCCTCCTGCAGAGCCATCACGGCTGAGCTCTGGAAGCGAAGGTCGGTCTTGAAATCCTGGGCGATTTCTCTGACCAGGCGCTGGAAGGGCAGCTTGCGAATCAGCAGCTCAGTCGACTTCTGATAGCGACGGATCTCCCTCAGGGCTACGGTGCCAGGCCTGTAGCGGTGAGGCTTCTTCACGCCGCCTGTAGCCGGGGCGCTTTTACGTGCAGCCTTGGTGGCCAGCTGCTTTCGTGGGGCCTTGCCACCGGTGGATTTACGAGCGGTCTGCTTAGTTCTTGCCATTATCACAGAATCTGTCCTACAGAACAACAAATATATTAAGTGCGCCTAATGTGGCGTAATAAAGTGCACTAGTCTCCAAAATGATTGGTTAAGGCTTTAAGGAGCTCTCATTGGCCGACTTTTGAATTTGCCCGCGGTCATTGGATAGTTTCTCCAACTGTCTGGCGCCAAAAATAAAATAAAATTACTACCCACCTTTGTCTTGTACCGCGTTTTATTCGAGACCAAAATACCTCGAGTCTAACAAAAAAACACGTTATCATATGCATTGTTCATTTACCTGTATTTTTGAGAAAAAAATGTTTTCAACTAAACATGACACGAACAGCACTCGAGACTGAACCGATACTTATTTACTCTCCTTACCTCCCAATATATAGTAAATAGCATTAATGAACGTAATTAGGTTAGCTGGTTTCTACGAATCATATTACTCGTACCCCGCCTCGTGGTATGCTCATTTAACTCCAGCACTTAATTAATCTACCCAGCTTACATGTTGTACCAACTGATGGGGTAAAATGTACAATTAACATATTTCTATGTAAATTTTCACTGGGCAACTTATGATCTTGCATTAGTGTTCTGAATGGGGTCATGGTTTTGCTTATGATAAAACTTTTAAATAGAAGAAAATCACTTTTCCAGACAAGTGGGTGGCTCTTAAAAGAGCCTTTGGATTTGGAGTCAAACGATTTACTTGGTCTTGGCTGCCCTCTCAGTCTTTTTGGGCAAAAGCACAGCCTGAATGTTGGGCAACACACCGCCCTGAGCGATGGTGACACCGCCCAGAAGCTTGTTCAGCTCCTCGTCGTTGCGCACAGCAAGCTGCAGGTGACGGGGGATGATGCGAGTCTTCTTGTTGTCCCGGGCAGCGTTCCCAGCCAGCTCCAGAATTTCAGCTGTCAGATACTCCAGCACAGCGGCCATGTACACTGGCGCTCCAGCACCTACGCGCTGAGCGTAGTGTCCTTTACGGAGCAGCCTATGAACACGACCAACTGGGAACTGCAGTCCAGCTCGAGACGAACGAGACTTCGCCTTGGCCTTTGTCTTCGCGCCTTTGCCTCTTCCACTCATTTTCTTTAGTTCTACTGTTCGCTCGAAATCAGAGAAATGAAACGTCCCTGCCTCGACTGGTTTTATTATAGGGCGTACCGTATGCTGATTGGCTACAATACTTGTCAGCTTTTGTCCAATCAAAACAAAGAACGCTGACACTGACGCGCGCGCGTGCGCGCGCACACAATATCGTTGGCATAGACGAAAACTACAAGCGGTGCGGCCTCATGGATGTATATTTTTCCCTCAACTTCGAATACCGCCGAAATTTCAAATATGCTGGGTCTACAGCCTCCTTTCACTTGCCCGCCTTTTTAATTTAGCGATTAGATGAACAGGCTTCTCAGTGCCCCTTTAATAACCGGACTATTACAATTATATATTTTGTCATAGGATAAGTGTATATATATATATATATATATATATATATATATACTTCATTGTATTGTCTTATTAATTGTATTTGGGCTTTCATTACATAGCAACATATTTATTCATTCAATGGAGATTTGAAATATAATAGTTTTACATTTTTACATGCCAAGTGATATCACAGTCATACTATCACATTTGAACTTTAAATAAAGGTGATAAATGTTTTATTTTAATGTTAATGTTCCAAAAGTTAATTTTATCATATAAATCAATATTTCAAATGTCTAATTTTTCTTCTACTTGTATATCAATTGATAGCACATTAATCAATATTTAACAAATATTGATAAATATTTGACACAACAAAGAAAATAGCATTGCTATTATTACTACTACGAATAATATGCACTCACTGGCCACCTTATTAGGTACATTTCACACACACACATACACCCCCCCCTTTTTTTTTTTTTTTTGCCTTGCAGAATTCTTCATTCCATAAGGATTTTTGCCATGCTGACTCCACAACATCACATAGTCCCTGCTAGCCTCCTATTCCACCTCATTTCAAAGGTGCTCTATTGGGTTGTGATTTAGAGACTGCACAGACCAGATTAGAGTAAACTGAACTCACTGCCCTCCTTGTGGAACCAGCGTGAGATGATGTGTGCTTTATGACATGACACATTCTCCTGCTGGAAGTATCCATCTGAAAAATGGTAGACTGTAGTCATAAAAGGATGCACATGGCCAGCAACAATGCTTAGGAATGATGTGGCATTCAAATGATGCTGAATTAGTTTTAAGGACCTAATGTGCGCTAAGTAAACATTCCCCACACACTTACACCAGCAGCAGCCTGCACCATTGACACAAGGCAGGCTGTTCATGCAACATTCTGACCCAGCTATTGGCAGGTCACTGCAGAAATCGAGATTTGTCAGACCAAGCAATGTTTTTCCAATCTTCAATCGTCTAGTTTTGGTGACCATATGTCCACTGTGGCCTCATCTTCATGTTCTTAGCTGACAGCGGGTGGCCTGAAGCGTAGTGGTTAAGGTACATGACTGGGACCCGCATGTGTAGCCATAGATCCGCACAGCCGTTGGGCCCTTGAGCAAGGCCCTTAACCCTGCATTGCTCCAGGTTAGTCTAAAATAAAAGCGTTGTAGGGGAAAAGAATGCGTCAGCCATGTAATGTAATGACAGGAGTGGGACTCTGCATGGTCTTCTGCTGCTGCTGCTGTAGCTCACCTGCTTCAAGGTTCAATGTATTGTGCTTTCAGAAATGCCCTATAAAAAGCAGTTTTACCCATTCTGAGGCAAGGCATTTCAGAATGCCCTAAAGAAGGCTTTGAAGGCTGGCAGCACAAGGAGGAGAAAAACAAGAGACGGAGCCTCTGAAGGGTTCTCAATTCTGGTTCAGGAGGGCTAGAGGGTCTGCTGTTATTTTGTTGTTACTTGGCACTTCATTTATCAAAAGCAATTCATAGCAGTTAACCCACTTCTGAAGTGGTTGCTGTATTTAAGCTGAACACAGAACATAACCAATCCTACTGCCCTCTGGTAATATGGGTTGAGCACCCCTACTCTGAAGCAAAGCCAATTCAACTTTTCACTGTCAAATTGTCTTTCTAGAGCCACCAATTGAATTTATGTGCTTATTCCTTTTAACCCATTCCTGCATAATTGCAGCCTAAATGTACTTGACCTTAGAATGTGAAAGCCATGTTCTGTAAAGATTTCTACATCTGCTCATAGATATATATTTTTGATGATTATTACTTTACAGTAATAATTACAGTTCGAATCGTGTCTTTTAACTGGGTCAGAAAATACCTAGTGTTGAATCGAATCGCAGACACCGATTTGGCATCTTGAGTGTATTTTCTAACGCACTAAACACACTTGACGTTTCCCCGTTGCTACGCAACGTTGGCATCGTTCCACAGGTTGGGCGCCAATTTTCTTCATCTTGATTGGGTGTAACTGGATAGAGACCGCAACCAATGAAATGCAGCATAGTTCTCCAATAAAGACAACCGAGAATGCTAGTCTCCTACCATTGAACTCCGACCACCGACTTTCGTTACACATAATAAACTAATCAAACTGAGGCATCATGAGTGGAAGAGGCAAAGGCGCGAAGACAAAGGCCAAGGCGAAGTCTCGTTCTTCTCGAGCTGGACTGCAGTTCCCAGTTGGTCGTGTTCATAGGCTGCTCCGTAAAGGACACTACGCTCAGCGCGTAGGTGCTGGAGCGCCAGTGTACATGGCCGCTGTGCTGGAGTATCTGACAGCTGAAATTCTGGAGCTGGCTGGGAACGCTGCCCGGGACAACAAGAAGACTCGCATCATCCCCCGTCACCTGCAGCTTGCCGTGCGCAACGACGAGGAGCTGAACAAGCTTCTGGGCGGTGTCACCATCGCTCAGGGCGGCGTCTTGCCCAATATTCAGGCTGTGCTTTTGCCCAAAAAGGCTGAGAGGGCAGCCAAGACCAAGTAAATCGTTTGACTCCTCCAAATCCAAAGGCTCTTTTCAGAGCCACTTAGCTTGTTCTAAAAAGCTGTATTCCTTTCATTGTACTGCATCAAGATCGAATACCGATTTTATTTACAGATTCTTGTTTAGGAAAGGTTTTGTGGATTTCTGATGAAAGGGCGGATTCAGGATGGATTTTAGGTTGATGTAGGGTACATGTGGGACACATGGCACATCTTTGTTTATCCAATGAGCGCACGTTATTTAACAACCCCATCAATTCTTAGTCAATAAAATATTTTCATGAAACGTGAACACAATACTATAGGTTATGGAAGGACAACAGCAAGCTTTAAGAATGTAAATGCTTTGGGATGTGAGACATTTTCTGTTTGGGACTTATTTTTGTTATATTAGTTATGATGTTTTAAATTATTTGTATTATCCAGCGAGACATTTAGCCTACTGTAATTATTGTATACTAATGCAGATTAATAGGACTAATATGCTAAATAAATGACACATTTCCCCAACATGTTCACTCATGTATGTTTGTTTTCATAAAATGTTGCATTCTTTTGACCAAAAGCTAGACATAGCCAGACTAAATATGAGCCCTGATGAGTAGCTGGATATTTCGGCGCAGTGGAAGTTGTTGTAATACACTGGTTTAATCACCAATGATGATGGCACAGCTAAAATTGTTCCGAACAAGGCGAAGTATTCCGGTTTCCCCCTAAACACGAAATATTTTTAATGTTTCTCTGTAAAGCTCAGTCATAATATCATGGTACAACATATCCCGTATCATTAGTCTTGGCTTTCAATGTGGCTGGATTACGCAAACTGAACTAAATGCTCTGACAATTTCACGTGGTAGGAGGAATTACGCCAGCTAACGTAATTGTACAGAAGGTTGTGAAATTTTGAAATCACAATTACCTTTCTAGGAAATCCCGTTAAACACGTTTGGCAGGATATCTTATTTAAAATACACTCCTGTTAAATCTCTTTTGTTAGCTGTTTTGTTAGATCACCAAATGTTAGCAAACTTTTCTTCAGATATGAGTTACAAGTTAGCAGCAACCTACATTTTTAAAGCAGTAAAGTTAAGGCTAAGTTGGATCTATTTAAAATGTTTCATATTCAAACATTTTACCCGCCCACTTCCTGCAGAGACCCTGGCAGGCGACATAAACCTGGTTCCGCAACTGTTATGCATAATACAGTTTAAAAACATTTAAGCAGAAAGTTGAAGAGAAAAAAACAATCACAATTCCAACAGCTGTTTTATTAGGCGGAAGTAAGCTAACGTTGGCCATCAGTTAGAAATATTTAGCTAGATGAATATTTTATTCCTAGCAACATGAAGCCCTCTAATGAGCCAGATTTAGAGCCTACCAAGCTAGTTTTAGTACATGCAGCCTACATCTAATGTGCTCCCCTAAGTCTCATGGGCATTTATATGATTTTTTATTTACCACTATTATATTAAAAATAAAAGTAAAGTATTTCAAAAACCTGCTCAAAAATAGCGCGAGAGCACACAAATGGAACAAAGAAAAAGGCGGGCAAGAGAAAGGAGGCGGTAGACCCAGAACATTTGAAATGTTGGCGGTATTCGAAGTTGAGGAAACTATCCAATGATCACTGCCAAAGGGCGGGCAAAGTCGAGACCCAGCCAATGAGAAATCTGTAAAACAGGGTCCAATCAGTTTGAGACGACTATACTTTATAAGACGGTGCAAAGCGTCTAGACTGCATTTTCTGAATTTGTAAGCAAAAGAACCTAGTCAAAAATGGCAAGAACTAAGCAGACCGCTCGTAAATCCACCGGTGGCAAGGCCCCACGAAAGCAGCTGGCCACCAAGGCTGCACGTAAAAGCGCCCCGGCTACAGGCGGCGTGAAGAAGCCTCACCGCTACAGGCCTGGCACCGTAGCCCTGAGGGAGATCCGTCGCTATCAGAAGTCGACTGAGCTGCTGATTCGCAAGCTGCCCTTCCAGCGCCTGGTCAGAGAAATCGCCCAGGATTTCAAGACCGACCTTCGCTTCCAGAGCTCAGCCGTGATGGCTCTGCAGGAGGCCAGCGAGGCATATCTGGTTGGTCTGTTCGAGGATACCAACCTGTGCGCCATCCACGCCAAGAGAGTGACCATCATGCCCAAAGACATCCAGCTGGCCCGCCGTATCCGAGGCGAGCGTGCATAAGTGATTTCCGTTTGACCCTTCCTCTTCAACATAAAGGCTCTTTTAAGAGCCACTTCAATGATTCGTTAAATTGCAAGTGTGTCCATTCTTTCGTTTTAATATTACACATGTGGTTTAGTTTAGAATGTTTTTCTGAGGTGTTGAGCTTTTTGAGTAAGTGTAAAACTGGACCGTTGGTATGGTCACTAATAGGAACGACTGGAGCTTAATTTATGAAGACCTTAAAATTAAAGCGCTACATTTTAACCTGCAGTTAGCAAACTGCGCCCCAATAAACTTCATGAAAATAGAGGGGATTCAAATAGTGATTCGGTTTTTAAAATTTTCTATTATCTACAGATTTAAACACTCACGTTACTCACTATACGAAATACTACTCACGTTTTAGTTTTTGTGGTTCGGATGGGGGCGGGCATAGACCTCGATACACCTTCACTTTAAAAGTAGTATGAATGTTCCTCGTTAGTTTCTTTTGCATGTAAAAGTTCAGCACATCTGTTTACAAAAGTGATTACAGAGCGGTGTTAGGGATCAGGTTAGCCAATTCAGTGCATGCAATGATTTCATTTTTGTACTAAGGGTGGCGCTGTGGACCAATTCTTCTGCTCGTCTACGTGGATCTACGTATTACGGCAAGACGATTCACTCACTGGTATGCAGCAAGCTTTTCTTTGAAAATATATATTTAAAAGCACATTGTAGAAACGTCACACACGATGCGATGTAATCAGACCGTCCAAATGTTTTTATTGCTGAGGATTAAAATGTTAGGTAAAGAGGCTCACCGCTCAGCTGATGGACTGTAGTGACCAAAGGCTTGCTACTGCGTGTGCTTTAGTGTGCGCATGCTAGGCTCCTAAAATGACGAAGTATGTTTCATTTAACATTTGAATAGGTGCTTATTAATCGGTGTTGTCAAAACCATAGAATATGACCATTCTGTGAATAGAACGTATGAGCATTAACATTCATATAGTCTCGTGTCCTACAACGACTTTTGGTACCGGCTCATGTAAGACTGCATGTCCCTTTGAGCCTAACCTCCACCCGCCTGTGATCGTGCTAAAACAGACCAGTCTTCCATCAGAGCAGACTCCCAGATCTCCTCTCGCAGACCCTCTTCAGGGCGCTTGTACACACGACGCTGTACCAATCCATCTTGTAGTTGTTGCTCGGTGACAGCCGAGCACAGAGCTCCCCGGCGTCCCCTCTCTCACGCAGGTAACCCCAGAACCTAAGATAGAATCAGCATTGTTCGTACGATTGGTGCCATCTCTGAGGATAACGCTAATGATAAACAAGCAGCAGAAATAACCACACCGGAGTTTATATATTTATATATATATATATATATCTCAGTAATTTTATATGAAGTTTAGGTTTACGTTGCTCATGGGTAGAGCAGCACCCTGATTAAAAAAATAAATAGAAGTTGCAAGCTAAGCTTTGAAGCAGCTGGTACCTAGTTGACCAGGTCAGACCAGCTCCATAGTTATGAATCCCTCTGTGCTGGTAAATGTAGATATACACATAATTAAGCCTATAATGTTGCTGGCCGAAACCGTAATGCTCCTAATTAGCCGTAATTTCCAAGAGATTCCTAACCTACGGTGTGTGCTATGGGCTGTGGGCTAATGTAAAAATAAAATAATAAAATGAATGGGAAAAATAAGGGCACGGGACACATCCACCATTTCCACAGGTGACTCACCTCTGTTGGAAGACGGGATCCTACGTGCGGAAAACCTGCCTCTAAATCTCTCTCAACATGCGGCAACTATTTCTTCTAAGCAGTCTCGACCGATCTTTAGCCAAACCCAATTTCTTTTTTGTTTCTACTCTCGCCCCATCAATTAGGAGGAAAACGTGAATCACGTGTGAAATAGAGGCGTGTCCCGCTGCCTGATCTCACGGCAGCAGGTGCCAAATCAAACAAAATAAAGGGAGAAAAAACAAAAGAAAACAAGGATTGTCAGTATTATGTGCAATTCCTATTCGTAACAATAGTCAACATGGTTTGACCAGCTATGATTTGAAACAGCTGGTAGCAGGTGGTCATTTTAAGCTGGTCATAGCTGGATTTTACACCAGGGCAGTGTCCTACCAGGGACTCGAAGATTAACTTCTAATAATGATAAAATGGTGTGAGTGAAACTCTGACATCTTAGGTGTCCGATCTTACTGTACACTGTCTGCCATGGAGGTATTATCCACCCACTGCCAGCGCCCCCTGCTGGACTCATGCAGGCCGATCCAGTAAGAGTCCCCCTGGCTCAAAGCCTTGGCCTTCTTCCACAGGTACACCTGCGAGAAGAAAACAACCGGGACCCAGTCAAAGAGAGACTTCCTCCAATGTTATCAAAACCGTGATTTGGCTGTGATAGTAATTGAATAAAGCCATTCCATTTAATCATGACATACGGTATATAAGTACATTTGCCCTTACAGAATTAACTGTCTCTTTAGCACACTGCTTACACCATCAGTTGAATGAATTCAGATTGAATGCCAATTATTCAGAATCTAAACTGCAACAAATATTAACACAAATTTGTCATATTAGAGTTGTGGTGGCTACCTAACAACAAAAAATAGCCACCAGAGGGAACTTTGTTTTCTTGTCGGCATTTCCAACGCGTGTTACAAAAATGAGGTCTGCCATGTGTCCACCTTTTGCCATTTATTTACATATGGATCAAACACTACCACATTACCAACATGACAGTCTCTTGCACCCACGGGTGAAAAACTGTGTGCTTCCTGGCTACTAAGTCCCTGATTACCTACACCTGTGAAACCCTTGTATCAGTGCACACCATGATTACCTGCTGCTTATGCCCCTAGTGTGCAGGTGGAGTAATGACAACATTCACATAACACACTCAACATATAGCAATACCCAAATTGGCTCCAACACACCGGCCCCTAATTGTTACTGCAGATTTACATCAATTCAATTAACAATTATACACAACAATGGAGCCAATGAAAAACCCATAGAGCAAGTGCATGCCCCAAGTCAGCCAAGTTCATGCATGTGTCAATAGGATTCCATCTTTACATTACATTACATTATTGGCATTTGGCAGACGCTCTTATCCAGAGCGACGTACAGTTGATTAGACTAAGCAGGAGACAATCCTCCCCTGGAGCAATGCAGGGTTAAGGGCCTTGCTCAAGGGCCCAGCGGCTGTGCGGATCTTATTGTGCTACACTGGGATTAGAACCCCCAACCTTGCGTGTCCCAGTCCTTTACCTTACCGCCCCCATCTGAGGTCAGAGGAATGCTTCCTGTAAGTCTCTATCAGTGTCTATTCAGCTTCTTGCAGAAGACAGATCTTTGTAATTGGTCGCTCCAATATGTTGCACTTGGTCTGGATTTTAACAGACCGCACATGTCCTTGTGTGTCAGGAAAGGTCTGCAGTACCTTCCCTAACAACCAGGATCCACGAGGGGCAGTAGAGTCCGCTACAACTACAATGTCTCCTGTGACAAAGTTTTTCTTGTGCTTTGACCACCGTTGCCGTTCCTGTAACAGTGGTACGTACTCTCGCATCCATCTGTGCCAAAAGAGATCTGAGAGGAATTAAACTTGCCTCCATCGTCGTTTGGTGTATAAGTCACTTTTTTCAAAAATCCCAGGTGGCAGAGCAGGTTTGCCTTTCAACAAGAGGATGTGATTTGGAGTCAGGGGCTCTAGATCATTAGGATCGTCTGAGAGCTTTGTTATGGGACGGTCATTCAATATGGCCTCCACCTCGCATAGGAGAGTTTGCAATCCTTCATCATCAACAGTTTGCTGATGAAGTACAGAGTTCAGCACCTGTCTGACCGTGCGAATTACTCTTTCCCAAACTCCGCCATGATGTGATGCAGCGGGAGTGTTGAAGCTCCATTTCGCTCCAGATTGAAGCAAAGATTTTTGAATTTTCCAGTGGTTCAGATCAGACAGAGCTTCTCTCAACACAGGTTCTGCGCCAACAAAGTTGGTTCCATTGTCTGATCTGAAGTGTGATACTTGACCTCTTCTGGATATGAATCTGCGCAGTGCATTGATGCAGGAGCTGGTGTCTACTGAGTATGCCATTTCCAGATGCACTGCTCTACTGGCCATGCAAGTGAAGATAACTCCATAGCGTTTGATGAGGCTGCGGCCTCTCTTCACTTCAAAAGGGCCAAAGTAGTCGACGCCCACATTTGTGAATGGTGGGAGGTCAGGTTGTAGTCTTTCTTTAGGCAAATCTGCCATCTTTTGTTCACCCAGCTTTCCCCTATAACTTCTGCAAACAACACAGGAAGAGCAGATCTTTCGGGCAGCAGCATTTGCGCTGGTGATCCAATACTGTCGACGAAGTCTGGAAAGCAGGTGATTTCTTCCACAATGTCCCATTTGCTCATGAATGTGGTTTAAAATGAGGATGGAGATGTGCTGGTCTTTAGCAAGAATGACTGGGTATTTCATGACATCAGGCATTGCTGCTTTGCTAAGCCTTCCTCCCACTCTCAAAAGCCCATTTTCAAGCACTGGGTCGAGTCTATAAATGTGACTGCTTTTCTTTACTCCAGATGTTCCTTTTTTCAAAGCAGTTATTTCATCACTGAACCTTTCCAGTTGACTGTACTGAATAATGGCACTTTCGGCAGCATCAATGTCTTCAGGAGTCAAGGGTTGACCACCCAGTGTGGCTCTGAACCTTTGCATCTCCTTTGCCACTCTATTCTTTTGTTGAGTTAAGTCAAGTCCACTGCTGGATGCAGAAGCTTGTATTTCTTTCCTCTTCTTACTCAACCACTGCAACGTCTTTCTCACTTGGAGAAACCAAGCAACTGAGGTCTTTTGCCTTTTCCATGAAGAAAAATGGGTTATCAGCTGGTTTGTTGCATTCAGTGCATCTTTGGTAATGACAACAGTTGTTGCATCTGGTGCATCTTTGAGGACGACAGTGTTCACTGTAGCCTCTCTTTTGACCTCTGGGTCATCACTGCTGATTGAAGCAGAGTACAAGATGTTAAGAGGCCATTCTGTTTCATTCTTGAAAAGAAAATCTGGGCCATAGATCCATCTGCTGCAATTGAGAAGGGATTCAACTTTCACCCCGCGAGAGGCCTCATCAGCCGGGTTCTGCTTTGTGTCAACGTATCTCCATTGGGAGATGGCAGTGGCTTCTCTTATAGTGGAGATCCTATTGGCTACAAAGGTGTGAAAGCGCTTAGTTTCGTTTCTGATATACTTTAGCACGGTTGTGCTGTCAGTCCAGAAAGTTGAATTTTCAAGCTCTAGTTGCAATTCTGCTTTCAGCATCCTGTCAACTCGCACTGCAAGCACAGCAGCTGTTAGTTCCATCCTTGGAATAGTCACATGCTTTAATGGAGCAACTCGTGCCTTTCCTAGAATGAAAGTAAAATGAACCTTCTCCTTGTCATTCTGCAGCCTCAAGTATGAACCTGTGCCGTACCCATCCTCGCTAGCATCAGAAAAGTGGTGTAGTCGGGCACTTGTGAGCTGTCCAAAGTCTTTGGGCTTGATGCATCTTGGCACGCTGAATGTGCTGAGCCTCTTTAGATCTTCTAGCCACCCCACCCACTGCAGCTGGTAATTTTGGGGAATGTACTCATCCCAACCGTAGCTCAGCCTACAGAGTTTTTGCAGCATCAACTTGACAGGTAAGGTGAAGGGTGCTAAAAATCCAATGGGGTCGTACACAGAGCTTACCACAGACAAGATACCCCGTCTTGTGAGTGGTTTTTCCTGGACTGCCATCTTGAATTTGAAGGTGTCGGTTTCTGCACACCACTGTAGTCCCAGTGTTCGCTCGATTGGAAGACTGTGTCTGTCGAAATCCAACTCTTTCACTTCCTTGGCTCTTTTTTCCATATCAACAGATGCCAACACTGACCTGCTGTTGCTGATCCATTTCATCAACTGAAATCCTCCCAACTGGCATACAGATGTCAGGTCTTTCACCAAGGCCATGGCTTCTGCCTCTGAAGGCAAGGACTTCAAGCAATCGTCCACATAGAAATTGTGCTTGATGGTGTCAGTCACATGTGCTGGGAACTTTTCTCTGTTGTCCTCAGCCGTTTTTCTTAGGGCGAAACTGGCACAGCTGGGTGATGATATTGCGCCAAACAGATGAACAGTCATTCTGTATTCAGTGAGATGTTGTGTCAGGTCACCGTTTGGCCACCACAGGAAGCGCAAAAAGTCTACATCCTGTTTTGCCACTTTGACTTGATGATACATAGCTTGTATGTCGGCCATCACTGCTATGGGTTCTTGACGGAACCTTGTGAGAACTCCTAGCAAGGAATTCGTCAAGTCAGGTCCTTGGAGTAGCTGACTGTTGAGTGACATTCCCTTGAAGCTTGCACCGCAGTCAAATACCACTCTCAATGTTCCTTTTTTAGGATGGTGCACGCCATGATGTGGGATGTACCAGACCTTTCCTTCTTTTCCTTCCAGTTGACTTTCTGGAACCGTCTCTGCATAGCCTTTATCGATGACATCACCAAGGAAATTGGTGTGGCATTTTGACTGTATGACTGTAATATGAGAGGCATATAAGAGTATATAAAATATATATGGACAACGTATACAACAATACAAACCTACACATGGCACCAGGAAGCGTATTAGTTTTGCTCATGCTCATTTGTGTCTTTGGTCACATGTCTAGTCACATGCACAACGAGGAAAACCCAGGGTAATTACGCGCCTCTACAGATGAGCCAATGAAAAAGACTTGTAGTTGCCAAACACGGGTTACATCAGAGCCTTTTTTGGGAAATAAAAACATCTATATCGTTGTCTGTGTACTAGGGGGGAAAAATGAACCTTAGAAAAAATAATGAAGATTGAACATCAGTAACCTATATGAGCGCAATATTTTAATTTTGCTGTCAAACATGAATGGAGTCCAATGGGGAAATGGGCTTTTTTAGATTAGTGATCACTAGGGGGCAACTTCATATCAATTGGCGAAACTGATAGCTCAAAAGCTCGTTGCTATTCTGGAGCAAAGACACAGTATCATTGATGTGAAGCAGCATTCGGCTAACCCCAGACTAACACTAAAATCCAAAACAACCAGATAATAGTTGCAGTGAGTTTTTAGAAGACATCCATGTTGGTGCCTCATACCTGTTCCGCCTCACTCCCGATGACCACAAGGTGGCCACCCACAGACATGCAGTGGCACTGACTCGTCTTCCAGTCCTGCCGGTCCGCGGAGTAGAGATAACACTTCTCACCAAAAAGCTCCCATCCGTCTGGGCAGTGCCTACAGGTCCGTTCTGTAAAAGTGTTTGGAAAAAGTTTTTTCTGGATGTTTCTTTTTCCAGTTTCAAATATCTGATCAGATAGGAGCAAGGCCACTGTCTTTAGTACATATTCTGGACACTCTTCCTGCAAGCTATTGCCGACAAACTAGGTGAAGAATTTATGGTCGTAAGATTTACAGTTTTTTTACAGAACTGAAAAAATTACATGGATTCACTTCCACATTGTGGAACTATTTTGGTATGCAGCAGAATGAAATATTAACCAGAAAGGATATATAATTCAGAAACTGAACATGAACATGAACTGTGCATGCAGATGATGCAGATGATGCTTTTCTGTAAAGAGGAAGAAATGGAGTCCAGAGTGTTCAGCCACTTCACAGGCAGACAGTGGAGAAATGAATCATGTCCTACGCTCTTGCAGATGAGAAAACCACCTGTGAATCATGGTGAAACTCACCTTTGGTTGTCTCGTTGGTGACAGCGCAGTACTTATCCAGCTCAGGGAATGTCAGAAAGAGGCTGGAGTAGGTGAGGTTCAGGGTGTTGTACTTCTGTGACAGCTCTCCAGCCTGTTTCCTCTGGGAGTCCGACCAGGATTGGAAGCTGCTGTTCATCTGCACGACTGAGCCCATTGAAGAGTGTCAGAGTTAAAACACCGCACTGCACTCATGATAGTCGGTGAACTTCCCAAGGGTCTGCAATCACTACCCCTCCCCTCGGCCGATACCCTCCCCATCCCTCCACCTAGGGCGGCACAATTATACCATTGCCAGTAATAACTGGTAACTTCTACATCAGGGGAATTTGTTCACCAGTCAGTCAGTCTGAACCCAAACCCCCACCCCCCACACAGTGAGAAACGCAGCCCTGCTGAAACAAACAGCTCAAGCTATGTTTTGAAACAGCTGGTAGGTGGTTGACCAGATTTTACCAGCTCCCAGCTTCACATGATTTGACCAGCTCAAGCTATGTTTTGAAACGGCTGGTATCTGGTTGACCAGCTACCAGCTCAGACAACTAGCATTAGCAGGTTGACCAGCTCCTACCCAGCTTGACCAGCTCTATTTTCAAGCTGGTGATTTTACATAACTGGATTTTACAGCAGAGATATGAAACACAATGAGAGACTCACAGTGGATGGCCTGTAACAGGTTGCCTGCAGAAGCCAGAAGGCACAGTACAGCCAGGTAAGGGACAGCCAGTTCCCTTGACGAGGTTCCAGGGTTGGCCTTCTGGGTCTCTGAGGAAGAACAACATTTTCCCATATCCTCCTGTGACCTGGTAAAAATTAGTATTTAAAGGTACAATAGGTAATTTCGCTGACATTGGCTGTGGCAATTAGGACCAATTTTCAACCAATGAATTTGAAATATTGTACAGTTATACAATGTTTTGGTGCCGGCCTGTCAACTGCATATTTTGAAACCCGACTATAAACACAAGCAGAGGGTGCGTCAACATGTCAGTGAGCCTTTTTCAATGATAGGAAGGGATTTACAATGGTAACAATGTTTTACCACAAAAAACTGACCTATTGTACCTTTACATTTTTTACATAAATTAAAAAAAATGTTTTACATACAAGTGTTGCAATGAAAATGGTTCCAAAAGGATGTTTGTTTTTTTGTTGTTGTTTTTTTTTTTGTTTTTTTTCACTGAATATCCCTTGCAGTGTAGGTTTCGGCTTAGTAGAATGCATATTTCTGGAGATGAAGATCAGATACTCATGTCTCCTACAGAAGACAAGAATTAATTGCTGGGTCTCAGGAACAATTTCACTGCGCAGAAATTCATAAAACAATAAACATATACCACAACCTGTGTAATGTTTCTGTATCTGTCCTGTTTGTATTTGTGTTTATTCTGGTTATTTATTCATTATCATACATCCTTGGTTATTGTTTTCCATTACAATTTCTTATTTGTGATCCCCTGTTATGTCTGCGTCTGAATGTTTACCAGCCGAGTCACTCCCCTGTCTGCGTCTCCCACTATTCGGGTGTTTACACTAGTTTCAGGTTTTCAACATTCCTGCCAAACTCGCAATTCTTACATCCTGCTTCTTGGTAGTTAAATGTTGTAAAGCACTATTCTTTCTAACTACCACTAATCTAGATATTGTACAGTACTAATCCGATTAATACACTTACTGTCTGTCTAACTAACTAACTAACAGTCACTTGTATTGGGTAGTTAGAAGTATTCATCTACTAATTCACTAATGCAATCTCTTAGTGTTTCTGCGCTGTTCTATAACTCCGCCTCCCTATGCTATCCCTGATTACTCGCTTAGTTTCAGCGAAGTGTTCGCACCTGTCTCTGACTATCACTACGTCTTCAATCTATGCAAATGTCTACTCCCTAATCCGGAGCCGTATGTCTTACATGTTTGGTTATGTGCATCCAGTCCGCGTTTTCGTCTCCCTCCTGTTATGCTGTTATTACCCTGTTATGTTTCCCCACCTGTTGTCTATTTGTTTAGCCCAACTTTTTCCCAGCCCCGCCTAGATTGTCACCTTCCCTCATATATTTAAACCTCAGTCTCCGTTTCACCCATTGTCAGAACGTTGATCAGTTATAGAGCCGAATTACTTGTACGCCTATACCTAAAGACACCCCTTTGACTTAGATTTTCGAGCTTTTGATGATCTGCTTTGTTTTAGTGACTTCGGTTATTGCCTTGGATCTACTTCGCCCTTCTGTACTTTCGCCTTTTGATTTACTGGATTTTTGACCTTTTTGCCTGTTTTCTCGACTATTCTTTTGCTTTCTGTTTTTGTCATTGTCTTGGATCACCTGGCTTACGAACTCGGAATAAATAACTACGTTTTTGGATTATCCCCTGGTCTGCGTCTGGGTCCTCATTGCCATACATGACAACCTGGAAGCTAGGAAACACATGGTCTTTGGTACACAGTACATACCCAGTGGACGCATCAACTACATTCTTAAAATTCTTGGCAACAACTCTTACCTCGGGCCGCCAAATTCTTGGTTTGTAGTTCATTTGGGACGCAGTGACCATTTTCTCCAGTTTTCTGCGGGTCTGCGTACATTCGTCCCATCTGCTTGAGTTGCCGTCTCTGATGAAGCGACACTCCTGCCTGGCTTCAGCTGCAGGCGCTCCAATCTACTGTCATAAATCATGCAAAATGCGCTGTGATAGCAGTTGAGTCGTGGTGATGGAAGAACGGGGCGCATCTAATCGAAGGTGACAGAAACGGTGAGCTCATTCGGAGCTGCCTGCAGCAAGCTGGGTTAGCATTTTGGCTAACCATAGCAACAGATGTCGTGGCAAAACGGTTAAATAAAAGAAATGAGTACTGACATGCTTGTGTGCCGTGGCTAAGACAGGAGCCCCAGTAGCAGCACCTGACATCTTTGTACTGCTGTCCTAATGACTGTGGCAGTGTTGGCTGAAACAGGTTAATTACCAATAGAAAAATGTATATACTGGATGCATTCGTAATGTTTATGCTGAAAAATAGTTATAAATTCCAATATTTGTTTGCTGGGTGGTTGAGTGGAGCATGGAGAGGTCGTCTCGTGCAGGATTCACTGCATGCTACGATGTTTGCCACTCAGAGGAGTCATGTTTTCCATACTGACGAGACATAAAAGTAGTAATATCATAACCAAGATATGAAACTATGGTTGTGACCAAAAGAAAGTCGACAGTCTAGGGAAACCTGGCAGGTTGGATCACCCTGGGAGGAGACTGATGTGATTTCCATATGCTTTTCATTGTGAGTCAAATAAACTGCACATATTGGAAGCTGGTTGGGAGTTAAGAAGAAGAAGAAGACACTGTTATCCAAAGGGACTTACAGTTGATTAGACTAAACAGGGGACAATCCCCCCAGGACCTTGCTCAAGGCCCCAACAGCTGTGCGGATCTTATCGCGGATCTTATTGTGGATCCCAGTCATGTAGTCACTTAGCCGCTAGGCTACAGGCTGCCCCAGGCGTCTCTGGGTATAAAGTCTGTGTCATTATAAGTACAGTGCACTGGCCATGGGTCTCATCTTAGAAAGTCAAAAAGTTTCAATATTTTCCTAATTCATTGCCAATGAATAGCAGTCTATTTGATGGAAATGTACTGTATGAGGTCGTATCAGAGCATGAGGCTGGCTCTTATTTCATGAGTCTTATGCATGATGTGTGCATCATACCACTGTTATATCACATTATTACAATACTATTTCACACTTATTTCTAGACACTCATCCCAACACCCTAAGACAACTCTTAAGAATCAATGATGCTTGATATAAATGGCTCCCTGTTTGTTGTTATGAGGTCGTATGCGAGATAACAAATGGTTTGTGGGTCAGTATGTGAGCTCTCCTAAGCAGTGATACCGCCTTCTAGCTGAACCACGAACCCGTTTCCTGTCTCTTCTCAGTTCGGAAAACCGCAGAAACAGCAACGAGAGCTTGATCTGATGTTAAGGGAAATTTCGAAACATATCTGGTGTTTTTTTTTCAACAGATGTTTCATAAATAAGAATTATTTATAATTATTAAAAAATATACAGTGATTGCTGTATTTCTACTTGGTCTATCACTTACCACACAGTATCACTCTTCCCTATTAGCTTAGATTATCAATAAGGATAACATGAAACCAGAGATAAAACAATGAACTTATTTATTAAAATCTTGAAAGGTGTAGCATTAACAATAGTATAAAACACAGTAGCTTTTGATTTAATGGTTATAATAGAATTTACAAAGTACTGAAAATACAAAGAACATATATTTGAACTAGAAAAACGTTTTAATCCAGATGTTTCACATGATTATCCATCCATCCATCCATTATCTGAACCCGCTTATCCCGATCAGGGTCGCAGGGGGGCTGGAGCCTATCCCAGCATACATTGGGCGAAAGGCAGGAATACACCCTGGACAGGTCGCCAGTCCATCGCAGGGCACACGCACCATTCACTCACACACTCATGCCTACGGGCAATTTAGACTCTCCAATCGGCCTAACCTGCATGTCTTTGGACTGTGGGAGGAAACCGGAGTACCCGGAGGAAACCCACGCAGACACGGGGAGAACATGCAAACTCCGCACAGAGAGGCCCCGGCCGACGGGGATTCGAACCCAGGACCTCCTTGCTGTGAGGCGGCAGTGCTACCCACTGCACCATCCGTGCCGCCTCACATGATTATATAAAATTATAAACATAGTATATAAAAGTAATATAAAAAGCTTTTTTTCCAGAAGTAATAAGAGTAAACTAAACAATAATTTAAACGATTCCACCAAAAGTGCAAAATTCACAGAAACCAACAAACATTTTTCCAGACAATGGCAGGCTATGCACAATATAATATAATAACATGAGGCAGCTGGCAGATGAACCTGAATAACTGTAAAAGCTTAATTTTAAACATACTGACAAATTAAAAAAATTAAAAAAATTAAAGAACGAATCATGCTGGCACTGTTTGCAAGTGCTCTTGCGCACTTGTACTAGTTTGCACATTAAAAGTAAAATCACCTTCACTTATGCTTATATACATCCATTCCCTATCCTTCTACCTTCCATTTTACACACAGTAAACTCCTTTTGCCATTTGTTTGCTGATATGATCTCCTCCGTCATTATTACAATTATTATTAGCTTAGTCAGTGTATATTTGCTTGCCATTTTACATGCCTTATATTTCTTTCTCATGATCCATTTATACTACCCATTTTCACATTATAATGCTGCATACTTCCTGAATAAAATACTGTTTATTTATCACTCTCTCAGGTACAAACAGAGAACCCGTTCTGGCAGCCTACAAACCAACATACAAGTCGAGTCTCGAAAAACACGACTGCACACTTCCGCCCTCGGCTAAGCCACAAATGCACGCTGACGTTCTCAGAAGCCCGAGGTGGACGTGTTGCCGGACTCGGACCAGACGGAGCTGCGCCGCGACCCCGCCCGCACCTGCCCCTTCAGCCGGCAGCCCAGGAACTTGAGCATCTTGGCCAGGTGGCGGCGGAACTTGACGCCCACAAAGGCATACAGCACCGGGTTCAGGCAGCAGTGCATGTAGCCCAGGGACGAGGTGACGACCAGCGAGATGTCCAGGGTGGTGCGTGTGGCGCACGTGTCGTTGATCAGGTCCCGGTTGAACAGGGTGTCCACCATCAGGACCACGTTGTACGGCGTCCAGCTCACGAAGAAGGCCACCACCAGCGCCAGGATCACCCTGATGGCCCTCTGCTTCTGCAGGCCCTGGGTGCCCCGGTGGAGCCGGAGCAGGATGGAGGAGTAGCAGAAGACCAAGATGGCGGAGGGCAGGAGGAAGCCCACGAAGTGATACAGGAGCCGGGAGGCCAGACGCCACTCCTTGGTGTGGTTGCCGTACAGCCTGTAGTTGTGCATGCACTCCACCCTCTCATCCCTCCGCTCGTCCTTCAGGGCCTCCAGGAAGATCCAGTCGGGGATGGACAGCACCAGGCAGAAGCACCACACGCACAGGCAGCTGGTCTGCACAAGCCAGGGCTTCTTGCGCGAGTACATCTGGACGGCGTGGACGATGGACAGGTAGCGGTCCAGGCTGATGCAGACCAGCAGGAAGATCCCACAATAGAAGTTAATCTGGGAGAAGGATGAAGGGGAATGGAAATGGAGAAAGAGAAAGAGAGCATCGGAATGTTAGAAGCATTCTCCAGCATTACAAAATGAGAATTTACATACACTCACCGAGCACTTTATTAGGTATTTATTAGAATTATTTTTCTAGTGCTGTAGCCTATCCACTCAGAGTTATGATGCGTTGTGTGAAGCCGTTTCTGTCTGCAGAACTGCGGCTCACTGGATTTTCTTTGCAAACTCTAGAGACTAGTGTGCGTGGAAATGCCAGGAGATCAGCAGTTGCTGAAATACTGAAACCACCCACAATCTGCCACCAACAATCATTCCAAGGTCAAAGTCACTTGGATCACATTTTTTACCAATTCTGATGGGCGATGCGAACATTAACTGAAGCTCCTGACCCGTATCTACATGATTGTATGCATTGCACTGCTGCCACACAATTGGCTGATTAGATAATTGCATGAATAAGTAGTAAAAATAAAGTAAAAATGTTCCTAATAATGCGTTTGGTAAGTGTGTATTGGTTTCTGAACTTGATGTCCTTGGTCTAACTGAAACTGTGCTTAAAAAAAAGGTTGTTTTTGAGGTGGCTAGTCGTGACCACTGTCCCACAGATGCTCAGGAGACCCTGGTCATTGGCTTACTTTTACACAACAAAGGAACAAATGCACAAAGGTGGGGATAAGGTTGATTTAAATAATTACTAGTTAAATTGCCATGCCTGGCTTTAACGTTGGAATCCCTATTTAATGTCCAGCTTAAATTGTTTATTTGGAGCCACTCTTTGCTGGGTTCATGGCTGAGCATAACAGCATTACTGCCAAATTATTAGTTATAAATTATTTTTGCCATGCAGGCTTCATTGTCGTGTGTGGACCATTCCATGTCATTATACAGCCCGCTGCATACAACTGGCTCCGTAATGACCTGGAAGTATACAGTTTAGACGGTTATGCTTCTTGGAGAACTCTGGAAGTAGGAGTGTAGCGGCCCCCTACCTGGTAAAGCGCCCCAGTTATCTTGCACCAGAAAGTGCCGAAATGCCACTGGCTGCTGGCCTGTGCTGCCCAGAAGGGCAGTGTGAGCAGGAGCAGGGTGTCGGCTACGGCCAGGTGCAGGACGAAGGTGTCGGTCACGCTCCACCCCTGCCGAAGCTGTCCCAGGACCGCGATGACCAGCCCGTTCCCCAGGAGGCCCAAAATCAGCACCACAGAGTACAGGACGGGGATGAAGACCGCATCAAACCGCATGCTGTGGTACTGGGGGCACAGCTCGCCGACACAACACGTGTCAGTGCCGTTATCTTCGTAGTAGTAGTCGTAGTCTTCGGTCCAATTTTCAGGAAAATGAAGCATGATATCCGCCGCAGTGAATGTCATCTTTGTTTCCACAGTCTGCACATACAAAAACATGAGTACAGTGAATGTCTGTAAAATTAAACTGCCTTTATTCTTTAGATACTCTAATTATGTAAGTACCAACAATATGGTTTTTACAGGCTGTTCTGGGCATAGACATTAGGAGGCAATCGCCTAGGGCTCCATCTGTCTGGGGGAGGGCCCCCCATGCTTGTGTAGGATATAACTCCAAAGAAGGCTTGGAACTGACCCGGCTCATCTTTCATTCTATGGTTCTCATACTAATTTATTGAATTTTTTAGTTATCCCCTATTTTCTGTCAGGTTGGATTGCCCAATTTGTGCGGTCATGCTTATCACCGAACCCTCCTCTGTCAATCTGGGGCCGCACAGAAAGATGCTCTCCTCCAGCCTCTGACTACTCTCAAACCCAACAGTAAAGCCCACGCAGACGGGGAGTCGGAGGAGGACGTGCACTCCACACACAGCTTGGACATGCCGACTGTGGATGTGCTATTATTATTATTATTATTATTATTAATCCATGCACTAGAACAGTGCTGCAACAGGATCAGTCACCCATCAGCTCTTTTATCCTAATCTTAACACAACCAAATAATAAAGAACAGAAATGTGCATCTTGTGCACTGTACATTACATTGTGGGAGAGTTTCAGTGAGGTTGTATCTGCCTCTCAGAATGAATGCCATCTTTTATGAGAAATGTTCCAAACCACTACGCTGCATAAAGCTCAAGACTTTCAGTATCTCAACCCCCACAGGCTCACCTGTGCAACTTACAGGAACAGGCAGAACTTTCAAACCGCTGATCATTTCCCTTTACTTCTGAACAGAATAATAACCAGTGGCTCATGACTGATGTTTTCTAAAAGACAGCATTTTATCATTCATCAACTATCAACTGTTTTTTCAATGCATTTTTTCGAAATGGTACAGAAGACCTGAAAAAAAGTATTTCAGATGTCTATAAGTACAATCCTTACATTTTTTTTATTTGAGAAAAGGTACAGCAGCCTGCATATTTCAATTTCTGCATTAAGCTATTTAGTATCTGCAAGATCACCTATACCGTTGCCCTTGAAAACACTTGAGGAACAGCTCAAATAACAGCTAGTGACTATACAAAGTATGCTACTACAATGTTACACTGTAGCCTACTATAGTCAGATTTAAATATAATTAGCAACATTTAAGTGCTTTTCTTGACTGTAAGGTTATGAGATTATTGAAACGAATGGTAAATCACCTGCGTTTAAAAATTAAATATTGGGTAGCCGACACTGTGCGAGAAAACCTCGATGAAGTCAGTCCATTGTTAGGCAACAATAATGTTAACTCTAAACTTAATAACACTTATAGTACATTACTGATGCGAACAACAATAACAGCACTTAAAGGTAACGAAATAGGCAACAGCATTAGCTCTACTCTTTGTCAAAACAAGTATGTACTCATCGCATGTATCTGTCACCCTGTGCTAAATCTCTTCAACGGTTTAATAGTCTACACAGTAGCCTATGAATCTTAAAATTCAAAAGAAATCGTTAACTTAACTTAAATACATGTGCCTTAACTGGACAGAGACGATACATCAACAACTCAGTCGCTAAAGCATTTCCATCTGGAGAACATTAAATAAATAACAAAAAACAGTGGAAAATAGAGTTTTGCGTCCTAAGCCCGTTCTCGTAGTCTGTTATAGCTACCAAACAGCTTAAACATATTTTCTCCTCTTTCTACGTGTCACGGAGCATTCGACCAAATAGCTTTTTTTCGTTCTTTTCTTTCTTTTTTTATTTACAAAGCGTATTTATACATATAAATGGAAAGGAGTGAAGTGAGTATCTCTCACAGACACTGAAAAGCAGAAAAAAAGAAGATGAAATGCATTAAAATACTTACCATGTTCTTAACGAATCTAGGCTAAGCTTTTTGTAACAAACCTTTCTATGCAGGGTCACGCAGCATTCTTTACGGAGAGAGAGGTAGGCGGGGGATGATCGCGCGTCGATTCATGATTCTCTGGTATTTCGTTCCACGTCAGGTCTCTGCCCCACGTTCGTATCTCCTGTATTTCCTTTGTCTCACCTTTTCCTTGTTATCTCTGTTCTGTGCCAGATTGTCTTGTATCCTGCCTTCATGCTCATGTTCATTACTTTCCAGTGTTTATCTCCTGCCTGCCCTGTCCCTGTTCTGAGTTCCCACATCGTCCCAAAGTAGGCTCTATTCTCCTGCCTGCCTTGACTATCTGTGTCCAGCCCTGCTCCAGTCCACCTGCCCGCCTTCCCATCTTTGTTCAAGCCCTGCTCCAGGCCTTCAACGTCCTGTTCTCTTGCTCCCCTTGGATTGATTACCTGGCTTCGACCTCTGCCTGTCCTGCACTTCACCTTGCCTGAACTTCTGTACCCTGTTGCTTTGACTGGATTACTATTCTGCATTACCTGAATTGCCCTGATTGTCATTATCTGACCTAATTCTGTGTACCACCATTAAAGCCTGCCATTTACTTCATCTCTGAGTCTGCGAGTGGTTCCGTACGGTTCCCCCTCCTAACAGAATGATCTAGCCATTAAGGAGCCAGCAGACTCAGCCAGGCACTGGACCCTCGTAGAGAGGTTGAACAATCTCAGTCACTCACAGTGGATTACTGTTCCGCAGATGCCAGCCCCCGCGCAGTCTCCACCAAAGAACCCGTCTCCGGCTACCGCACCGTCTCCACCAAAGGACCCGACTCAGCCTCCAGACTCATGCTCCGGTCTCCTCCAGGTCCAGCACACTGAAGCCCTGTGGACGCCCAAAGCTCCATGGATGCTCTGAAGCCCGGTCTTTTCGCCCCTGGAGCTTCTAGCGTCTTGGAGCCTAGTCTCTCCAGGGTCTCCGAGTCGCCCCAGTCTCTCCAGGGTCTCCCAGTTTTCCCAGTTTTTCCAGCGCCTCAGGTTCCATTTTCTCCAGGCTCTCCAGAGCTATCCGAGCCCCCTAGCCTCTCCAGAGCCCCCTAGCCTCTCCAGAGCCCCCTAGCCTCTCCAGATGCCCCAGCGTTCTAAGCTGCCCCAGCGTTCACTGATTTACTTCATCCCTGAGTCTGCGAGTGGTTGCATTCAGATCCCCCTCCTAAAAGTGCAGTCAGCGAACTGCACCCCCTCAGAGGTGATAAACAAATCTTACTGAAGACAAAAACTCAAGAAATTGCTTTCCAAAGTACCTTTCGGCTGAGCTATGTAGTGTACTAATATCATTGAAATATAACGATAACACAGCAAGTCATGGCATTCATCTATCTTGCTTTAGTCCTTCTTACTCACAATTAACTTCAATCAGATTTCCTGCAAAGACAGCTCTTGGCTCATTTTTAGCTGTACATTTTCACAACAAAAGCATCCTTTTGCTGGCAGATCCTGCAGACACTCGAATCCAATTCCAATTCGAACCCTTCAGAACATTGCTTTTCTCCTATATTTACTTTGTATCTGCTATACAGCATTGGATCTGGCCAAGCACTTCCCTGTGCTTCAAGATTTTCACGAGGACTGACACCTCTCAGGTCAGATCTGGTTAATCAGTTTAGATATTGTTAATCAGTTTACAGTTGTGAAATGTTTTAACCAGGGGCCTAGAGTTCCTTAATTGATCTGATCTGTAAATGTTTTGCAGATTTAGTGCAGAGAAGTGCTTTTGTGGTGAGGGGAATATCGTGCCTGACAACTAAGGCTAGCGTGCTTCCTGTCAAGGGGCTTCATTTCCGTGCTCACTTTTACAGCAAAGAGCAAAAAGAAACACTGTTGTACTGCTCACAGTGTGATACCACAATACCAACTTAACCAGTTTACTTACTCAGAATTCCATCCTTACTCTCAGAACATTCATTGTCATCCAACTGGATAAAATATGTATTTCTATATTATTCCTAATTATATGTAAACTGCTCAGAAAAATAATTATACATGCTAGGGGTTACACATTTTTTTCTTGTTATTTCTTTTCCTTTCAAAATGTGCTATTGGAGTTTGATTTACCCTATCATGCCTGATTTTCTTTTTACTTTTTGGAGGAGGTAGAATGGTGTTGAGATTCAAACCTTCACGATCTTTCTATGCAAAAGTTGTGAGCGCACTGGCCACGGAACAATAAGCGCGCCAGCATGTGCATTTGTCTTGATCATGCGTAAAGTTCTTGATTTAACTAACTGTGTTTTGCATTGTGTTAATGTATGTGTATGGGGGCTTGTCTATTGCTTTGCTATCACCAGGTTTACTTATGACTGAAGAGCAGCTGGCTAACAGCTTATTTCACCATCAACATTGCTGGCTCAAGTTCCTAGATTCAAGTCATAAACAGAGCACAGTTTGGATGTCTCTGTCTTGGTGTTCTGTCCGTGTCTTGGTGTTCTATTTATTTATTTTTTTACATATCCACTTAGCACTGAAAGGACACATGGCTCTGTGGTATTGCATAATACAGTCCAGTATATCAACCCATATATTACATTACATTACATTACACGTCATTGGGCTGACGCTTTTATCCAAAGCCACTTACAGTTGATTTAGACTAAGCAGGAGGCAATCCTCCTCTGGAGCAATGCAGGGTTAAGGGCTGTGTGGATCTTATTGTGGTTACACCGGGGATCGAACCACCCAGTCATGTACCTTAACCACTACGCTACAGGCCACTACTATATACACTGATATAGTATCAGTGGTGAATCTGAAAGGCTTTAGTCTAGCTTGTCACATTGCTTTGGAATGTGCAGAGGAGGGCGGACTGTGTGTCCTCTACAGGGCAATCGCTATTCTTCACTGAAGACTTATATCTCCTGATGTTATCCCATTCAAATGATCTGTCACAACCTGCCTCTCGTCTGTCATGGAATGAGTTTAGAAGGTCCAAAATGTTACATTTTTGGTCATAAACACCATCAACATGTTTGGCAGCAAAAAAGGAATGCATACAAGGAGAAGCACCTCATACCTACTGTTGAATATGGAGGTGGGTTTTGGAGGTGTTTGCTGCCAGTGATCCAGGGGTACTATTTAATATAAATGGCACAATGAATTCAACAAAGACCAGGAAATGTGGTACATGTCGCAGACTACGGTGAAAAGAGCAGCAGCAAAACCACTAAACGCCCCTAGGAAGGGTACAGTGATAGGTGGGAGGGTAGACGTGCCGTAGAGAAGCCTTATCAAAAGAATGAAGGTCAGGCGGGGCTAGCAGAGAAACAGTTGAAGATGTTTACTGCATGCGATGGAGAACAATGGAGAGGAAACTGATGCACGTGACCAAAGGATGAGAAAGACAGAACTTACATTATGAGTATTTAGCTCTGATGCTCTTATACAGAGAAACTTACACATCTTTTTTCCATCGTATGCATTTATGCAGCCGGATATATAGTCGGTTACATAGAATGCTCAAGGGTACAACACCTAGGTTGTAAGGCCAGGTCATCCAGGGGGGCGAAGCAGGGACTCGTTGGTAAAAAGAGGAAAAGACATAAGAATCAGAGAAAGAAAGAGTGATTTTAGGCTCAGGCATAAGAACACATATCATGTTCCTGCCTTTGCTTCTCCCTTCTTATATAAGAGGATTTTCGTAATCAGTAACACCTGCTCTGTGCTCAGTCCTCCCAATAAAATCTGTTGGAGAAAAATGTAATAGACTACTCTTTGTAGTTTGTAGCTATATTATATATTCTCAACTGGTGAATTACGGGAAGGGTTTTTTGTGCATTATTTTGTTTGTTTCGTCTTCAAACAGATTATTTGCTTTCTGGCAGCATGTAGGAATGAAAATTTCTAAATTTACTAAAACCATTTTTTGCCACAGCCATACCCACCAAGCATGGGATGTTCACATCACCCCAAATTCTCGAAAGCTTTTCATTAGGAATAAATTGCCTTGATGGCCCCACTTGTTGCACTCTTTACCCATAGTACTATTAGTGACTTCATTAAGAGGGAGCTCTTTGAGAGCTTCCAGAGTAGAGACTAGGCACTGTTGAATTGACAAGTAACATTGTTAATATAGAATTCATAAAATGACATTACATTACATTACAGTTATTTATCAGATGCTCTTATCTAGTGTGACGTACAATATGTAAGTGCAAATCAAACCCAGGGACAAGTACGTTGAGGACCCTAGAGGAAAGTACAGACCTAGAGTGATCACATAGATACAGATTCAACCCTTGAATAGTACATCAACTTTCCAACTAGCATAGCACGGTTGGCAGCTAGAATACCGCGCATGCTACGATAATTAAACATAAGTGTTATTATAAGCAATAGCATACACATGGCTAATCATAGTAGTGAAGTAGGGAGGGAAAGGTGCAGCTCGAAGACGTTTTCAGTCTGTGTTTGAAAGTGGTCAGAGACTCTGCTGTTCTGACATCCACAATCCACCACCGTGGGGTCAGAACAGACAGCAGTCATGACCGAGAAGTGCAGGTGCGACGAGGCGGGGGTGGCAGGTGTCTAATGGATTGTTTTTAAAGGAAATGATCATTTCCTATTAATTAATTAATTAATTAATCGTACTCTGCATCACTGGCGCACACTCAGAAATATGAAACAATGTAAAAGGGAAACTTGTCTGCCTATGCAGGAACTGCCTCCTCTAAATGTGAAGCAGGTGGTTTAGTTGTGTAAACGTAACTGGGAAGTGATAAAACAACAGCAGCCACCAATCTACAGTACTGAAGTCTTAGGCACCGTAGACTTTATTATTGGGGCGACATGGCTCAGGCAGTAAGAGCAGTTGTCTGGCAGTTGGAGGGTGCCGGTTCGATCCCCCGCCTGGGCTGTGTCAAAGTTTCCCTGAGCAAGACACCTAACCCCCAAATGCTCCTGACGAGCTGGTTGGCAGCCAATCGCCGTCGGTGTGTGAGTGTGTGTATGAATGGGTGAATGAGAAGCATCAATTGTACAGCGCTTTGGATAAAGGTGCAATATAAATGCCAACCATTTATTATATATATGCCTGTTTGTGTGTGTGTGTGTATGTTAGTATCAAAGAACACATTTGAGATTTCGAAATGTTAATTTTCCAAAAAGATTTAATTTTACAGAGACATTTTTGTATTTAATTTAAAAGAGTAACATATTTGTTATGGTTTCTCACTGTCTACTCCTGGGAATTCCTGTATTTAACAATCTAGACCTCTAGAGGGCTTGCCGGCTTAGCTCAGCAGGAGTAATTGCCACCCGCATGTGGAATGCAGGTATAATCATGGCTGATTGCAGTCACTATTTAAGCCTCTTCCTGGCCCTGCTCTGAGCTTTGGCGTTTCAGTTTAACACGTACACAGAGCCGGTAACGTATTAAGGTAGACAGTCAGATAGAGAGTTTAGGACTGAATTGCTTTTATTCTCGGGAAGCATTCAGTTGGAATTTAGATATTAGAAATGAGAAAATAGAGAAGTTTAGGGACCTAGTTTTTTTTTTTTTTCTTTGGGTTGTTTAGTTCCTGAAAACCTTCCCTAGTTTTTCTTTGTTCTGGGTTCTGCTTCTGTTTTGATGAGCGAGTGGCAGAGTTCGGCGCATGAAGTTTAGCCCGTTCAAAACTGCCAGTAAAATATCTCATTTTGGTTCTCCTGACCAGTACAGCTTAGGTCAGCTTTTATTTTTTGTTGGCAGATCGCCGGGGAGTTTGGTTTCCTTTTTTCATTCTTTCCTCACCTATTTTAGTGGTTATGCAACTTATTGTTGGTAACTTTGTGATCCCTTCCGCTCTTGGTCTCTCGCCCCTGCTCCCTCACAATATTACTCTAAGCAATTGACTACTTTTTTTACATGGAAACTTGATCAAGGCTGTCTGAGATCAGAAGCAAGGAGCCAACCAAAGTCTGCAGAAGAACTGTGGCAAGTTCTCCACATGCTTGGAAAAGCCTCCTTGCTGATTCTCTTATAGGGCAGCGTTGGCTATCTCAGAGAAGTGATGCAGTTCTAACGCCAAAGGGTGGTCACAAAATATTGATTTGATTCCGTTTTTAACTATTGTGCCAAATTACTAAAATGTAAAATGTATAGTATGTTCATTTTGGACCTTTCATTGAATTATTTTTGAAAGAATCTTATCTCATTTATAATAATGAATGATTGTTCGATTAAGTATGGAAGTGTTATTTGAAATACCAGTTATTGTAAAATAATCTGGTTTGGCGGACAGAAAAGATGTTTCTAACAGAAGCCAGGAAAAGTTTAAATTGTATAAATTCACTATATAGAGAATTGCAAGCAGGTTACCAAATGTACAAGAAGCACAAGGTGTAGTCTTCTTTATGTGGTTACCAAGACAACATTAAGAGGCCACTGACTAATTGCTCCAATGACAGTCTTGTTTCAAGACATGGAGACTCATTTAGACAATAGGATATCATCCCTTATTATATAAACACACAACATCATCAGACAAAATTTATTTCAGCTTACCTACTGTAGCATTGTACTACACTGTAAACAGATTTAGATTATAAGAAGCTGTTCCATCTTCTCAGATTCTTTTAAGTATGCTAAATTATATTGAATATTTGTATCTGAGTGTTTGCTTTAGGTAAATGACACATAGTGAGTGCTTTTAGTGATTCACCCCTTCATGTGTTTTTCTCGCTCTGAACCACACCGCATAACCTAGCTGAAAAAAAAAACCCCTAAAACATTTCCTTTATCGAAGCCACATCTTTGCACAATCCATCCAACAACTTCTACTCGAGATAAGTGTGCTATTGACACACTGAATGAGCATGCTAAACAGGCCCATGTCTCATTTCAGACTCATCTGATCATATCATTGCTCCTGTGTTGGTCTCAAAACATTTCAGACTAGTATTTATATCTGGTTTCAGCTGTGCTATGGTTACATCTGAGTTGTAAACCTCATGTGCACTTAGTATAGTCAGTCATCGATAGGCCAACTGACGAAAATACTCCGTCCCTATGGAGATAATAACCAATAATATACTGGCCTGCAGGGGTGCCAGGCTCTAGCATAGCCAAGATTAATTAGCAAACATGTTTTAAAAGCAAGTATAGCTAACTTTATTTCTCTTTCTTTGCATTTGTCGCACTGATCAAGCTGTTACTAGGAGAATTCTAGGACTAGGTTAACACACTGCATTCTGTGAAGAATTGGGCTCGTCTTGAAAAAGAGGTGTGAAGTCTGAATCCTTCTTTGGTTTCGTCGCATGAAGCCGAAGGAGTTTGTGTGTCCGGGCGAGCGAGCAGTGCATCTCACCTACAATTTGTGGCTTCCTGCAGGCAGCACTGAGCACACATCTGCAGCTTGCATTTGACGTGTTTATAAGCATCAGCTCATAACGCCATTTCCGTGAAAAGTGGGGTCTCGTCTGACTATTTTCTAATATTGTCTCTTCAGTAGAAAACAGAAGTGTCTAAATCTGAGTATTGTGTTATTACTTATAAAAACCCATTCAAGGTATACCTAGAAGAGAAAAGGGGATATTGCTCTTCGGCAAACAAGATGATTACTCTTACGATTTTGCTCGTTATAGTGCAATTATTAAGTCAACTTCCCTGGACACGAAAGACATGCAATAAATCAATGTACAGCTGGGAGCTTAATGTGTGACAGCATTTTTCCTACTTTTCCTTGGATTTGGAATAAGCAAAGTTCCTCCTGAGTTACTGTCATACTCCATGTCCACAAACCAGCAGCTGAAGAATCTTCACTTCTGCAATGTATTTGCATGAAAGCCAGTGGTGATTTCACATCCTATAGTCCATTTACAGTGGTGTGAAAAAGTGGTTGCCCCCTTCCTGATTTCTTATTTTTTTGCATGTTTGTCACACTTAAATTTTTCAGATCATCAAACACATTTAAATATTATTTTATTATTAAGGGAGAAAAAAAATCCAAACCTACATGGCCCTGTGTGAAAAGGTGATTGCCCCCTAAACCTAATAACTGGTTGGGCCACCCTTAGCAGCAACAACTGCAATCAAGCGTTTGCGATAACTTGCAGAATTGTTGTAATTCAGCCACATTGGAGGGTTTTCGAGCATGAACCGCCTTTCACTAGGCCTTTGACTAGGAGCCTCCAAAGTCTTCATTTTGTTTTTCTTCAGCCATTCAGAGGTGGACTTGCTGGTGTGTTTTGGATCATTGGATCATTGCTGCAGAACCCAAGTTCGTTTCAGCTTGAGGTCACGAACAGATGGCCGGACATTCTTCTTCAGGACTTTTTGGTAGACAGCAGAATTCATGGTTCCATTCATCACAGCAAGTCTTCCAGGTCCTGAAGCAGCAAAACAGCCCCAGACCATCACACTACCACCACCATATTTTGCTGTTGGTATGATGTTCTTTTTCTGAAATGCGGTGTTACTTTTACACCAGATGTAATGGGATACACCTTCCAAAAAGTTAAACTTTTGTCTCGTCAGACCACAGAGTATTTTCCCAAAAGTCTTGGGGATCATCAAGATGTTTTCTGGCAAAATTGAGACGAGCCTTAATGTTCTTTTTGCTCAGCAGTGGTTTTCGTCTTGGAACTCTGCCATGCAGGCCATTTTTGCCCAGTCTCTTTCTTATGGTGGAGTCATGAACACTGACCTTAACTGAGGCAAGTGAGGCCTGCAGTTCTTTGGATGCTGTTGTGGGGTCTTTTGTGACCTCTTGGGGTAATTTTGGTCAGCCGGCCACTCCTGGGAAGGTTCACCACTGTTCCATGTTTTCGCCATTTGTGGATAATGGCTCTCACTGTGGTTCGCTGGAGTCCCAAAGCTTTAGAAATGGCTTTATAACCTTTTTCCAGACTGATAGATTTTATGCATTTTATGTTTACTTGTGTTGTCTTTGAATAATATTTAAATTTGTTTGATGATCTGAAACATTTAAGTGTGACAAACATGCAAAAAAATAAGAAATCAGGAAGGGGGACCAAACACTTTTTCACACCACTGTAGTTGCCTCTCAAAAGCCAACTATGCCCTTGGGAGGTATAGGGTGGTGGATGCAGGTAAAGCTGTCCAACAGGGCTTTGCATGGTTTTACCAGCTCAAGCTATGTTTTGAAACAACAGGCTGGCATAGCTCGATTTTACAACATGGTACCCACACCAAGGCTCTGGGCCTGGGTGGGGAAGCCCAGGACAAAAGAGTGGCAGCATTTGGTCAATGGCCTATGTTCCCAAGGGAGTACAGAGGCCAAGTGAAACAATGAATGAGTCAACTATGTAGGCCTTGTGCTACACAGAGCCAGTGAAAATAGCGCTGACAGCTAATGTAATGGTAACCTGAGGATCCCTGGAGATTTAAATTGACATAGTGGACATCAGTGACATAGACATCAGTGAACTGATGGGACAGCTAAGACCAAGGGTTAAACCTGTGCAGTAACTGTGGAGCCTGGCCTTGGCATGTGTGCTTTCAACAACTGGCTGCTTCAGAGCCCAAAGCCCTCTTTTAAGGTAAAAGAAAAACACAACAGCTTTGCTGAAATGAAAGCGTATCCACCCCATTCAGACAGCAGGTTGATAATTACCTTTAAAACACATTAATGTTGATAATGTATGAATATTCTAGCATGGGCTCTGGACTCAGTCCTTCTTTAAAACTGCTTTAATTGCCTGCTATATTCCATTGCCCTCCCCGCCACCTTTACAGTCTGAGCTCTAGGGGAAACCTTTTTTAGGCTGAACAGCTTCAGTGGTCCTTCACAAAGGCTGTTTTTGCGATTTTGCGGTTCCATCTCATTTCCTATTTCCTGCATGCTGCAGAGAAGCTTTCGGTGCCTCAAAGACCCTGATAGCATACACGTCCCTCTCCCCATCGCCTGTTGCATATTTCAAACAAGAACATCTGCCTTAGGACATACTGCTGATGCTGGTTATTAATGACAGTTTGTGAGAAAACAGACTGATAGAAAGGAGGATAATAGAAACCAGATACCCCAGTGGGTAAACAGTCAGCAATTAGTTCAAGCTGTTCTCTCAGCTGCAAATAAATGAGTGAGGTTATTTTTTTTACAGGCTGAAACAGTTTTTGCACATGAGATAATTGTTTCTTTTGGAAAGATGTGTAAATATTTATATGAAATCATTTTAGTTTTTCGTGTATATTTCATTGAAAGGGAGGGAGTGGAAGTTTCTCTTCTTTTCCTGAAAGATTTTTCAGAAAGTTAACAAAACACATTTTCAGAAACTTAGGAAGTAAAAGTTGTAAAAAAAACATAGCATATATGGCATATTCCATATTCAAGGCTGGGATGCAAGAAAGGGACCAACAAATATTCCTAAATGTATGCAGTCCCTCTACAATTGCTTGTACTACCTGCTTGTGGGGTGGGGGGGACAGGAGAAGGACAGGCTTTGCCACTGCAATCCAAAGCATTTTTTTTGCAAACAGTAGCAAATTGGGATGAAGAAGCAACTGGGTGTAGTATAATAGTCTAGTGTGTGATCAATGATAAACAAAGTGAATATGGAATTGAATACGTGTGTGTGTGTGTCTGTGTGTGTGTGTGTGTGTGTGTGTGTGTGTGTGTGTGTGTGTGTGTGATGGTTTGTATCTTTTGGATCTCCTTAGCCCAAGATTGTGTGTAAAACAATATGAAACATGTTGTGAACTGAATGTGGTACCCAATGATATCATCTCACACCACAAACAAACACCTCTCCTGCCAGGTATAACAGCTGAGTGCAGAAATAAACTGAAAGATCAAACATTGCTTTCACCTTACTAAATTAATTGTGTCAGCGATAGCAACAGGTTAATGTGTGCCATTCATAAAGGCAAACATATGTATGTGATGAATATAGTACAGTAGAAGAAACAACAATTAATCAGAGTGAGTATAAAGGGGGAGATAGAAGTTGACATTTTCATTTCAATTGTGTCCATTTAACTACAAGGGACACGTAAAGTAATGTTGCACACCATAGCCTTGCCAAAAGTACAAAATACAAAGTCTAAATGAGTAGAGTATTGTAGAGAGGTGGAAATGAATGCAGCTAATTCAGATAGAAATTACTGCTACTTTAGCATATGCTCAAAACCGGGCCTTGTCCACATAGTGTTTTTCTGTTGTATTTACAGCGGTTCATAATCACCCGCCTTGCTATTTTCTTCGATGACCCATTTTCATCATGTTGTTTTTTAGAATAAAATAAGTGTGCAAACTTTATCTCCAGATTTGCATCAAACTGACAAAAGTACTTGGATAATTCAGTGTGCATGGATCTTTTTGTTATAATTGCAATTATTATATTTATTGCACCTGTAGTCATACTACACATACTAGAGGGGCGCCCCCAGGAAGAGAGATTCAACCTTTTCTTTTGCTCTTCATTTTAATTTGACTAATATCAGGGGATATACAATTGCATATGTCCATGAAATATTTTGGATAGTAGGTTCCAGTATGAGTGCAATACTAATTATTAAATGAAAAATGCACACATGCCTGCTTCAGAACACAGAACAGGCAGATAAAATGGTACATGACCACACAACTTACCATAAATAAATGATCCATGTCAATGGTTTATTACAGGTATGCTAAATTTATCTGCATGTGACATTTATTTAACCAGGTTACAGAGAACAAATGAACCAAGAATTATGAGCACAAAACCTTATGACAGGCAAGAGAAGTCTGTGCAGAGACATATTACTGTGCTCATGAAACTTATTACTTGCAGGATTAACCATATTCATACATCTTTAATTGTGTAAGTTTGTATTCTGCACAGTTGTACAGAAATAAGACAGACAGTACTGACAGTATTCAACTCTTTAAACATCCAATGTGTTTACGTACGATTAAATAGGCTAAACAGGTAGTATCCAAATAGCACTGTGGCTAGTGAGATAAACCTAAATGCTGCCCTAATACATTTTAAAACGTACTAAATTAATGTGTGATTAGAGAGAAAAATAGAGGTATAAATTAAGGCAATTGCCTAAACAAGTATGCTCCATATTCTGGTAAATGTAGAATATACTAGTTTGAAGCGCCCCCTACTGGCCACGTTTTTCAAGGAACACTAAATTATTTACATTGTCCAGATTGTACTGTTATAATTTGAATGTTTTATTACACATACATTTTCACAAGAACAAAGAGACATATGCAAAAATAAAATAATCAACTATACATGACCCCCCCCCCCCCGCCCCACAAGGATACACGCTCAGTATTTCACTCTCATAATGATAGTACCAATAGAGAACATTCTTTACTCTGTCACACAATCGTTTTCAGAATGACCACATCTACAGAGCATGCATATAATAATTACTATTTAACTGATTTCCTGATCAATTGCTTCAGGATTATAATGATCATTTCGCGCTTGAAGGTTTCTGGTGTTTTTTTCTGGTATTTTTTAAGCGTAGATGTTTTCATTTTTAATAGACGGGTTTATGATGCATTCAATAACATTACCAATAGGATTACCTACAACCAACCATTATTTTAGACCAATCGTGAGGTTCTAAATGCTGGCCTTCCGTCAGAGAGGAGGGAGCTGATTGGTGAAACACGATATCAATCCGGAGCACGGGCCCATGAACTGTGTTCTTCCGGGTACAGTAACTTGAGATTTATCTAGTAATACGAAATACTGTACACTGCCTGCAGTTCAATATCAACAGTAACTATTAGATACTCACAAGGATTGATTACCTACATTACTCAATTTAGCCGTGACAAGTCTCATGGACGAAAGAAGAATGCACTGTGGTATGTCAAATGCAGCAATGCGATTTTGCTCCAAAAACAAATTGTTTATGCACATAGCTACTACTGGCTAGACAGATCATGCCCTTTGTATTTAATTAAAGTGTATAAAAGAACTGGGATGGTTCAAGAATTACAACTGAAACTGCTTTCACAACACTTGTGAAAGCAGTGTGCTTTTACCTCAGAAAATATGTTTATTTTCAGTTGGCCTGGCGTGGATTTGTCTTGAAACTAAACGTTTATGACTCTGACCTTAATATCCAGATCCATATTTCCCGAATCAAACGTTACTTAAATGAGTATTTAGAAACAAGGCTGTGGGTTAGTTGTCCACGCTGCAGTAGGCCTTACGGATCATGCATTTCGTCTGCAATGGCGTTGCTATTTTTAACTAATATGTGTAGTTGGTTGTATTTACTGGTAAATTCTGTAAATAATTGTCCAGCAAGTGTTTCATATAGCCTGCGTTACATGACATATTTCACCGTTTTCACAAAATACATAAACGAAAACGTCATTGCAGTATCTCAATGAAAAGTGGAAAACGAATGCTAGCTAAGTCTTGCATTTACAGGTGTGAACAAGTGGCCGTGTTGGGGTTGTGTAGTTGTGTGCCAACCCAGATAGCAAGTGTCACCGGGCCAGTCAGCAGGAACTGTCGCAGATCCCGCCCGTAGTCGCTTGCTATATGGGATGAATTTGTTCATCTTAAAGTACATTCTACTCTCCTACAAATTTTTCATCCGATCCTTATAATCCACTCGTGTAGCGTCTTGTTTTTTTATTCACTCAAATGTCTGAAGGAGCCATCTCCTTTCTCCACTCATTTCTTGCCTGGGTCTTTTATAAAACATTTTTTTCCCTAGGTTGATATCTTGCTGGTGTGCAAGGAAAATAAACATCAGGTAATCTTTAGAGAGGTGCATTCTGAGGCATGGAGTTCAGTCATGGCCACGTTAATCAAGAGATGGACATGGAGGGGTCATGTCACATCAGATCAGCGGGGCCAGAAGACAAGAAAGGCAAGACCTCCTTGCTACGTGCAGATCGGATCAGATCATACATAAAGTCCGAACCTCAGTCACCAAAGCAAGAGGGAAGCATAGCACAGGATCCGGATTTACTTAACTGTCCAAATACCTCCATACCTCCTGCAGACTGTATTCAGCCCCTCAAACAGGAGGCAGCCCCTGTCAAAGAGGAACCACATGATTCTGAAGTGCGTGCGGTACAAATTAAAGAAGAACTAGAGGAGTCAGTGACCCCCCACCCTGGTCCAGGACCCAGTGGAATCCGCATTGTGCAAAAACCGTTTATGTGCAGATTGGCATATGTCAAACTGGAGACTTCTGATCTGGTTAATCTGAAACCCGAACTGGATTCTAACCGCATAGGCAGAAAAACTCTCCAGATTAAAGCTGAACCGGTCTTGGATTCAGAGCAAAACGAGGAGGCCAGTGAGGAAATGAACCCTCGTCTGGTCAAAAATGAAGAAAATGGCCACCATATAGACCTGTCCCGGAAGGACCCAGAGACTTTGGCCAGCGAAGACCACTGTACAGAGACTGGTAAGGCAATGTAGAAAAATGAGTCTTGAATGACAAATGGAATTGTGAAATAGAATAGGATTGTTTACAACTTAGAACTTTGAATCTACTGATATGCCCTGGCACTGTGCTAATCTTCCGTTTTAGTCACATTGGCATTTGAACATACACAATTTCAATTTTATTCAGTGTTTTTAATACTGTTATTTACATTTGTTACTTTATATTTTCCCTTCTTCTCTGTACAATCCTGTTCTCTCCCCCCATTTTCTCCCCAATGTGCCATCACATACCGCGTTTTCCCTCCCTCTGTTTTTCTCCTCTTCATTTTCATGTCTAATTTCTGTTACTGTATTTTCCTTGAGCTCGCTCTTCACTCCTTCCCCAATTATTGTCACTTGTTAATTTCTTAATCCTTCTGCTCCCCCCTCCCCCGCCCACCCCACTCCGCCCTCAGCGTCTAGTTCTGAGTTCTTCCCTTGCTCTCACTGTACGATTTCCTTCACTGACATCTCTTACCTGGAGAAACACCTCAAGTGGATCCACCCTGAGCAGTACCTGGTCTGGCTCCAGAGCCGAAGAGTCTTGAAGGGTAAGAGGGGCCGGGGCACTCTGAAATCTCTCCCCTGCCCGGACTGCCGGAGCCACTTCCTCTCCCAGCGCCTCCTGTCCATCCACGTACGGCAGGCGCACCCCACCCCCGCCCCCGAAAAGCCTCACCCCTGCCCGCAGTGCCCGCGCAGCTTCCACTACCTGGCCAGCCTGCAGAAGCACTGCAAGCACTGGCACAAAATGGCCACCGTCTGCGCGGACGGGCGGCTGAGCTGCGCCGACTGCGGTGAGCGCCTGGGCGACCTGGAGACGGCGCGGCCGCACGTGTGCGGCGACGCGGGGGGTGAGCCGGCGAGGGAGGCGCCCGCAGGCGTCGGCGCGGGGGGCCTGGAGTGCGCCGTGTGCAGGAAGAGCTACAGCAGCACGCAGAACCTGCGCATCCACATGCGCATGCACACGGGCGAGCGGCCCTTCCCCTGCGCCGAATGCGGCAAGCGCTTCGCCGACAACGGCAGCCTGCGCAAGCACGCCCGCATCCACACGGGCGTCAAGCCCTTCAAGTGCCCCGACTGCGGCAAGACCTTCGGCAGGATACACCACCTCACGTCCCACCAGCGCACGCACTCCGGGGAGAAGCCCTACCCCTGCCTCGACTGCGGCCGGAGGTTCAGCCACACGGGGGAGCTGAAGATCCACCAGCGCTCCCACTCGGGGGAGAAACCTTACCACTGCGCCGACTGCGGCAAGGACTTCATGGTCATCAGCAACCTGAAGGCCCACCAGAGGGTGCACAGCGGGGAGAAGGGCCACCAGTGCGGCGAGTGCGGCAGGAAGTTCGGCGAGGCCGGGGTGCTGAAAAAGCACCTCCGCACTCACACGGGCGAGAGGCCCTACCACTGCACCGTGTGCGGCAAGCAGTTCAACCGCGTCCACCACCTCAAGACCCACCAGCGCACGCACACCGGGGAGAGGCCGTACGCCTGCGACGAGTGTGGCAAGAGCTTCAGCCAGTCGGGCGACCTGACCAAGCACAAGCGCACCCACACGGGCGAGAAGCCCTTCCCCTGCCCCGACTGCGAGCGCAGCTACAACAACTCGGGCGACCTGCGCAAGCACAGCCGCAGCCACACGGGCGCCAGGCCCTACTGCTGCAAGGACTGCGGCAAGAGCTTCCGCATGGTCCACCACCTGAAGACCCACACCCGCATCCACACCGGGGAGAGGCCGTACCCCTGCCCGCACTGCCCCCTGGCGTTCGCCCGCCACCACCACCTCACCTCTCACCTCAAGGTCCACCACTGAGAGCGGCCTGGACAGGAACTTGGTAAAGGGACTGAAACAGGGTATGGGCAGGGTGTGACATGGCACTGTACATTGCTGTACTATCAACTATAAAAAAAAAACGATTCGTGTGCAATAGTAGGCTATCTGGAATGGTAGATGAGGAACAGGGCTTGTAACCAAAAGGCTGTGTAATCAACTGCCGTTTTTAACCTTGAGCAGTGCTCTTAATCCGAATTGCTTCAATGAGTATCTAGTGAAATATTTTGTGCAAAATGTTAGCTGTTGCCTCTTAAGGCATGTGCTCTGAATGATTATATATCCTGTACATTTGGATGAGACGTCCGTTCAGTTTGGTCTGTCTCACGTGAAAAGTTGACAATGTTTGCCAATTTGTATAAATTAAACAGTATTTATTTCAATATGAACTGTATTGTTTTGTCCCAAAGGTTTTGATAAATAGATGTGATTGTCTTTCTTTTTCCGGTGATTGTTTTTAATGCAAAGTGCACTGTGTAAAGAAAGTGAACAACTGACCGATTGGATTTTTGTTAAGAGGGGGAAATTATACCATATCCCCATAAATGGCCCCGATTCACGCCTTTGTGGATTTGTTTGGTGAACAAGTAAACGTGTATTTACATATCCCCAATATGTAAGTATTTAATTAGATATAGGTCTATGTATTTTGTCAACACTTCAAAAAATAAAAAGATAGTGTGGATTAATAAATGAAATTTCAAAGTACTCTGGTATTTGTATATTTTTATTTAATGTTATGTGTAGCAAAAATATAAAACCATATTTAGTTTTCTCCATCAGGTCCTGTCTACTCTGTTCAGACCTCTTTCCATGTTAGGGTTGCAGGTATGCTTTCCCCCCAGGTTACAGGTTGACAGAGCAGACCTATTCCTGCACAGCACCCAGGCATTTTTTGGAGTTTCCTCAGAAATGGTATTCCTCAGAATATGCAATTTAGTCATTTTCACTACTGGGCCGTTGCTGTATTTTATATATTATTTTAACATTGAATTAATTGTTGATGGAATAATCTAATTAGTACGCTACTCCTTAATGCTAAATGATTAAGTTCGGGTTATGGTCGAAAACTAAAAAGTGGTCCGCAAGAATAGCTCTTAGATGCTACCCTCTTATTTTGTGAGACTGCTGCCATCCACATATTACAGATGTAACCTTCCTGAATTAAAATTTTTGAGCAAATGTTTTGAGAAGTACTGCACCGATCGTATACACGAATCGGTGTAAACGGCACTTTATAGTAATGTGTAAATGATGTTGAATGTTCTGGATCTTTTCTACTGTTCGCAGTACCTAACACACACTTTCTGCCCATGACAGATAACAGATAATAATAGAGCTCACAAACCGATTATCTGTTTCATTCATGTTACATTTTACAACATATGAAAATTAAAGTAGCTACTGGTGTCATTTTTCAAACGCCTTGGAAAGTCTTGTTTAAAGTTCATAAGCGTTTCAATTTGTTGCGTATTTAGATTTGTCCGATCAATAAAGGACTACAGTGAGAACTCCAGTGCGCAATATGCGGTCAGATTGAAGTAACATGGGGAACTAATATATTGTCACGCAGTGAGGAACTCCGCGGGAGAGGATGGTTTTTGATTTTTTTTTTCTTTTTTCTCCCGAAACCGAACAGGAAGGCATAGGAGCCGAGGCAGAGAATGCTTAACTGGCTAGCTGAGCTATCAGTTTCTTTTTGAAAAGAAAATAAGGAGAATACCGGTCAGTTTTGTGCCACTTACTTATAACTACAATACAATAACAGGTGTGTTTCAGATAGACAGTATCAACTAGACCTTGGAGCAAGATCGCTAGGTAAATGTGTCGGCGGGTTACAGACGCAAATACAGACAGCGCACTTGAAAAATTGTACTTCCGCGTACAATGTTCTTTTACATAGACAAGCGTCAACTTTCGACCAGGAAACCCCATTAGACGTGTCAATTCACTTAGCGGACTCATTTATTCAAAGGTAAGTGCCCTTGCAAACTTTCTCGTTTCAGTGATTTTTTTAAAACTATTAGTTCACTACAATAACTTCTGGTGTATATTATTACAGAATACAGCCCGTCGACCCCTAGGTAGGTAGATCGCGCCATCTCGCTAAGTAGCAGTTGCAAGCTGGTTGATAAAAATGAAAATGTTGTTATCGTGATCTAGGTAAGTTAACTCGCTATGTACTAGAAAGTTTAAGTTAGCCATAACCTTACAGCATGATGTAGGTTCTCTTTTTCGTTAATGTTGCCAATTTACATTTAGTTTACCTGTCATATTCGATTCGTAAATTAAAGCAAAACGCCAATCTTTTTTTCTCATGTGAAAATCCATTGTCAGCTACATTCAGTCAATGGGACTTTTTTATGTATGAATCTTATCTAGACCGAAGAAGCAAGATAATACGGAAATTCGTGTTTCTACGCGAACGTTTGGGAAAAATGACACCGAAAACGGGTTCAGTAGAAACGACAAGATTATAAAATACTAACAGCGTTACAGTAGAACCCCTTTCCCAAACGTTATATTGGACTTAACGTTAGTGAGAATATGATCCGAAAAAAGAATCCATAAAGTATATTATTTAATAGATGTTAGCTAGTCGGATCGGTTGTTAACGAGTGATGTTGATTAATCATGACAACTAACATTACTACATTAGCTATGTGACATTAGTATGTTTACAAAGTTGCAGTAGTTTTACACTAGCTATGTAGGGTATGTAGTATGTAGCCCTCTTGTCTGGGCTGAGAAAACCAAATGTAGGCTACTTATTTAATAATTGAAAGTTAGTATATACTATAATGGAGCTTCGTTACACTGATTGAACATAATGTTGCTAAACAAACAAGAATATATAAAAAGATGTATTGGCCTACATAGCTTTCCTGTTAACTGATTTGACAGTCTTAACATTTGAGACTAATCAAAGTGTGAAATCAAAGTACAACTTCCGCCGCCATGGGAGGAGGCCCAAAATAACGTTTAACGTCTCTCTTGTGGTAAATGCTGCCCTTCTTCCACCGCCATGTTGCCAAAACAATCGTGACGTCGCGTTTCGCCCCCCCCCCCTCTACTTTTGACATCGTTGCTGCAGCTGTAACAGGAATGGTAGACCGTCCGTCCCCCCGCCCTCCCGCTCCCAGCAAGTGCTGTCTTGTTTTAAACCCACAGGCTAGGTTCTCTCTCCCCGGTGGAATGCGGAGTATTTAATACCCCCCCCCCTTACTTTTCTAGTATCCGTGGACTCTTTCCCACCGGTTCACATACCCCATCTGGTAGAGGTGAAGAAATTATGTAGCTAAGAAGCTTAGGCTATTGGTTAAGTGGGAGATTGAGCGAGGCTGGATCCTCGTTTAATGCTGCGATTGGTTCTGTGCAGTTGTATGAATCGGTCCAGTTGTATGCTATTTGTATTTCCTGGTAGTGTCTCTTACACCCTGTTTAATTAGATACTAGAAATGAAGACTCAAGGTCAAGGATTGAGGGAAGGTCCCAGGAAAGTACAGCTGCACATACATACCACTTTCTTTTCCCACAGTTTGACTGGAATCCCGCTGTTAGAAAACGTTGTCTGCATTTTACATCTGAATCATAATTGGGCAATTGAAAATAAATACAAAGGCCACACAAAGCTCATTTATGAATGTTCATCATGTCCAACAAATCAGTTTTGTCTCTTCATGAGCAACCTCCACATGCACTCTTAGCCAAATCTGCAAAGAGAGTTCTGCAAAGAGAGTTCTGTGATGTTTCTGCCAGTTCATGTGCAGCTGAACTGATTATAGTAAATTAACTGAAATGCAAATGGATAAAATTTGGGCCAATTGAGGAATACATATGTAGAAAAGTAGAAATGGGATACTGCAGATGGTGGGCATTTATATGCATGTATTTGTGTAGGTTTATGGCTTGTGTTTATGCATTTCTTTCTCCATTTCAGGGTTCTCAATCTCTCGTCTGCAGAACTGACCTGGGGCAATTACATAATTGTTTTGGATTCAAATACTTCTAGACTTTACTGAGCTTTTCTGGCATATTGGAAGCTATGAAATACTCTCAAAAAGTGCAAACCCCCACCTTCCGGTCCTCTCGGTTCGCTCAATTGCACCAGGCAAGATTAATCGAGCACAGAAAAGTATTTGAATCCGAAGCAATTACGTATTTGACCCAGGTCTCGTAGTTTTTTTTACAAGCAGAAGCTAATTCAGACCATGGTCTGTGGTTTAAATTATGTGCAGTTTCAGCTGTGCTGCGGCAGTGATATAACAGGGAGAAAATTCACGTGCGACCTGTGGGAATGTACCTCTGTCTGTAACTCTGAACTGCTGCATTCATTTAAAACCCTGGGTGCATGTATGTGCAGACGGTTGTGTGCTGGGAGTCAGCCGCACAGGAGAGGGAGGAGAGAGAGGGAGAGAGAAAGAGAAAGAGAGAGGGAGAGAGCATTGTCCATTTCATTCAGGGGGTCAGCGTGGAAAACGCTAGACTGGGCTTTATAGACTGTGCTTAATGCGACAGAGAGAGAGAGAGGGAGAGGGAATGGTGGGGGTGGGGGTCGGAGAGCATAGAGAGAGGTGAGCCCCACTATGAGAGAGAGAGAGAGAGAGAGAGGGAGCAAGGGAGGCAGACAGACAGAGAGGGGTCAATATGCACATGACGCACGTGCAGAGAGGGCAGCTTGGGAGAGAGATGTGTGCGCCATCGCACGCAGGGGCCGTTTAGGCTCCCTGGGCTATCCTCACGGTACTCTAACAGCAGACCAGCTGCAGTTATGTGGAATGGAAAGGTGGGGGGGGTTGGCTTACTGTAGGAAAACTGTATACGTGAGTGTCATATTGAATTATATATGAGCGTGTGAAGTCCAGACACAACGAACACAAGTTTCCATGCGCGGTAAAACGTCGAGAGTGTATTAAACTCTAAAAGAGTATGAGTTCAATCGGGACTGTCTGTACCCAGTACGAGTTGATTTAACACTGATGGTTTTACTGTGTGCCGTGTCCAGTCGCAACGGCGGATAAACGAAGCCTCTACTGCATCGCAGCCCGGTCGGAACATGCTCAGAAGCACTTTTAATAGATATCTCCCCCGATATGATCTCTCTGTCCCTGTCCACGTTCAACGCAAGTCATTTCAAATGGCAACTGGGATTGGTAAGCAAGAATGGAGCCCTCTGATTGGCTGTGCTTCAGCGGAGTAGACCGAGTCTGTTTATACAAACATGGAATGAGAACAATCAACCTCCATTGTGGTGTTTGAGTTATGGCGTTAGCGTGACAACACACGTAGCGTCACGCTGCTTCGACTTGCCCATTTGTATTTGAGCTGTCGGTTTTGTGTGGATTGTGTGGTTAAACGTTGTGAGCCATTTGTTCAGGTGGGAAATTATCGTAACAGTACACAGTGTTACTTCTGCTTAATCAGAACTGTGGATCATTGGCACTCACTTTTCCAGTTTAGCTCAGTCACATGGAAGCTTGTAAGGCATTCTCTGGGTGGGGGGGGGGTCAGCAATGATAAAGACTCAAGAAGACACGCATTCGCAATCATTGTGAACATTGAATGCTAATCGGTTGTGATCAGTCTCCCTCAGTTTGAAATGTTTTCATGTTCCCAGTGAAATCGATGAGAGCAAGGGGGGAGTTAAAGATAGAGAGACAGAGAGAGTGGAACTTCAGAGTTTCTAGCACTACAGTGTGGTGAAAAAGACAGGAAGCGAGAGAAACGGAGAGATGCAGGGTGTTGGATTGCTGCCAGGTATAAGATATAATGAGACTTTATAGACAGGGGAACAGGATAGTAGAAAGAGGCCACAGCTTAGTGGAAGGTCAGCCGACGGGAACGACTGGTCAAGAAGAAGGAAGTAGAGTGAAATGAGTGCACATTCATACCGGCATTAAAAATCTTTCCGTAAATGACGAGATAAGCATTTCTTGTTCAGTACTTCCACCTTTCAGAAAGCGAGAGAATTTACTTGCTTTCTGAAAGGTGGACTTACAGTTTGACTTCGCATTCAAATGCAGCAAGGATATAGAGAGGAGATGAGCCTATGAACAGTCATTGGCTTCTACTGCAGAGGGTCATTACTATGAGGGTTTAACCCTTCTTGGAATGTTTTTGTTCTTGGAATGTTGTTTCTTCTTTCTAAATTCTAAGACCATGTTCGAGGAACTCCATTGCTTTCAGTTGCCAGTAGTAATTGTTACATCAGCATTACAATGTTTGGTTAAAACCATTCTGATCACGTATTTGTGCCCTCACCCCTTAAAGGGTTAATCAAGAAAGGGGAGATAATGGTCTCATTCAAAGCTTGCGTCTGATTTCCACACATGCCCTTGTCTCTGTTGACCAGGCAACGTGACCCTCAGTTTGTACACAGCTACAGTACGGCTGTCTCTACAGTGAAATGCCTGGAATTGACACGGTATTGGGAGAATCATCACGGTCATGGAACCACGGAGACAGGAATGCTATTGCGTTTGAAGCATCTGGAGGAAAAGGGAGCGTAGTTCATTCTGAAGCGATGGTTTTTGTTGTTTACAGTTACGTATTTCACCCAGGTCTGCTGCCCACACAGGTCCTCCCTCACAAAATCTTCCCAGGACACCAGTTTACCCTCTTACACTCTTTCCTGTGTTTAGATGTGTCAGTTCACATTGAGCTGACTTCATTAGCCCCGCAAGGTTACAACCCATGGATTACAAATGCAGTATGTTGAAAACTCAATATATGAACGCAACCTCATCAGTGATTGATTAGGCTGTATACAGTACTGTAGGGCATTTTGCACTAGTGTGCCTCTCGACAGACCCTCGAAAGAAACAGTCACTTGCCTGTACACAATTGCCGTCTCAATTGTATCATTGTAGGCTATCTAGGCCAGAGGCACGTCCAGGCCTACACAGATTGATAGTAATCCTATAGAGCCACACTATTTGCAGTTCTTTTTGTTGAACTGTTAGAACAGAGGAGCGGTTAAACTAATCTTTTTGGAGTCAGATAAATTAGAACATTTACTGTTGGTGATCTCAACGTGATACATTTTCATCCGTGTCAGATCTATGGTATGTCAGCTGTGGGAGTTTTATAGTACAGTATGAATAGTTTTCTACTTAAGGACATAAACTTAATAGTCCGTATTTGTTGTTAGTTCATTCTACCTGTTCTCCTTTTGTTACCTCCTTTTTTCTCTGCCTGTTATTCTCGTAAAATTACACTTGATACTACCTTTAATTCCAGTACTTCCTGTGTTGTCTTTGTCCCTGTGAACATTTCCCATAATTCTCTGCACCTAGTCTTTCCCTTTGTGTCTTTGACATGTTAATTTCTTTGTGTTTTCTCTTCTTTTTTTCTCCCTTTTTTAACTTCAGTCTTCACATTGTGTCTCACAGACAGACCTACAGGAAATCCTGCTTATCCTTTCCTGAGGAAATTATACTTATTTCATGATTATTACATGCCGCACTTTATGCACAGGCTCCACAAAGGGCGACCTGGACTCATCGGGACCCCAGGGAGCATGAATGAATTCTTATCGTAATGTCTCTGACTTTTTTCATATGAAGGGCTTGTACAATTGTGCCACGTTGGATTCTACAAATATCAGAAAGCTGTCCTAAATGAACATGTCTGAGATAATAAAGGTGACTCGGGTGGATAACGTGGCTTTAGATTTTGGAGCGGCTTGCCTTTGAGCATGGGGGAAGGCATGAAGGTGCCTAGCTTGGAGGGAGGGGGAAGGGAAGGAGGTACAGGCACGTCCTCGTGGGCGGGAAACGGTGGTATCGTTGAGAGGTCTGGGGATCCACCAGCAAAGGAAAAAGTGCCTGGATGAGAGGACAGGGCCCCACATTCAGCACTACTTGTTGAGAAGTAATTCAAGTCAGTTGGATGAAGTCCAGTGGCAGGTTTTACAGGATATCTGTACCCCTGTCACTGAGGAGGCAGGACCTAGCACTGAATTACAGGTTGGTGGAGACCAAGGGGTTAGTGGAGAGCGGGTGGTATGCAACCGGTTAAGAAAGGAGAAGGGACCGATACCAAAGGTTAGATGACCTGGGGCTCCTGAAACTATGAAGTGGAATGGTATTAGCAGTGACTTAAAAGGAATTCTGGCTCATTTAAAAAGGAGAGCTGAGAGAAAGCTAGATTGATTAGGCAATGTAATTTATACTTCTGGGAGGGAGGGATCTGGAGTTCTCGAGGTAAGGAATGAAGGAAAGCAGAGTCCAGTAAAGCCAAGGGGACAGGCAGAAATAGAGTGGCTTATTCGGGAGAGAGGGCGGCTTACAAATACAAATGCTGGAAGCGAGCAGGTGATATGAGAGAGGGTATTAATGATGCAGAGTTGTCTGACTGTGCTGGGAGAGCTCCTCAGAAAATGGAGGAAGAAGGACGTTTTTTAAGGACCCATTTCAATTCAGAAAAACCTTTTTCAGCAAGGAGAAATCAGGAAAGTTAATTGTAGAAAGGCAGGAGCTGGAGAAGTATCTTTGTTGAGCCCATACAGGTGGTGAAACGGCTAAGGAACTGCTACTGTCAGCAGACACCCCACCAATTTGAGAACTAGAATGTCAGATGGATTTTGACCGCCCTCAGTAAGGTGAGATGCTAGAAATTGTGCATTGTGCTAGGGCTGCATCTGCTCCTGGACCTAATAGGTTCATAAAGGAGCACCTGATGTATTAGGTAGTATTTAGGGAGGTTAATGATTGTTGTGTGGAAAAGGGGGGGGGTTTCCCCAGGGCATGGGAGAGAGCCTGAGGTATTTTTATACCCAAGGAGAAGGAGGCAGTGGGCATTGGAAAATTCTGACCGATCAGCCTCCTCAATGTTGAGGGGAAAATCTTCTTTAACATAGTGGCTTGGAGGGTGGTTGCATATGAAGCAAATGAATTAATCGACACTAGTATGATTTCGCACCAAATTCAGGCAGCCCAGAAAGAGGGAAGGAATCTTTGTGTTGTATTTTTGGACCAAGAAAATGGCTTGGTCCCGCATAATCTTTTATGGGTGGCATTTCAGTTTTTCAAAGGTCTTCGATTGTATCACAAGGCTGGTCTGAGCATATTTGAATCATATACAGTTTTGTTTTAGTACAGGTTGCTAAACAACGTGTTGGCAGCAGTTGGAGATTGGGATAATGGCTGGGTTTCATTTCACCATTAGCTTTGGTGTTGGAGGTGATTATAAAGAAGTGCTACTCAACTCCACGTCCTGCGGCCTGCAGTGTCTACAGACATTTGCTCCGACCTTGCGCTACACCACCTGATTTCACTCATTATTTTACCTGCTTGGTTCTGATAATACGCTAGTGAAATCCGGTGGTATAGCGCACGGTTGAAGCAAATGCCTGCAGACAGTGCGGCCTGCAGGAAGTGGAGTTGAGTAGCGCTGTTATAAAGGCTTCTAAGCTCTCCTATCAGAGCAAGTCATCGCACTGAGGAAGGGAATTAGGAAGGGTATTAATAGTATTGATAGGTCTTTTTTTGCCCGAAAAGCGGAAGTTTTTTTGTTACGTGGCCATTGACAGTGTGTGCATTTTCAAGTTATGAAGGCAATTAGGAAATGGCTGGGAGTGCCACAGTGCTTAAGCGTTGCCTTATATGGTAACGTAATTTTGGAGCTTCAGGTGTAGCCTCGTATGTCTGACGGTGGGTTTGGAAATTCACTGGCAGGCTCAAAAGATGCAGTGGTGAAGAGCGCTGTTGAGCCCGGTGTGCTCAGAGAGCACTAGAACATGGAGACGTGGTTGGTGCATGAAAAGCAACTTCGCAAGTAAAGCCGGGACAGTGGATGAGGAAGCGTTTGAGAGGAACAAATTTAAATACTGATTTGATTGCTGAGGCCAGGGACTGCGGGTGTCAAGCGTGCAAGACAACTGACATCATATCCTGTGTTCACAATTTCAGCTTTTAATAATTAGGCTGCACACTACTGTTATCGTTTGTAAAAGTCCTTTCGGTGAGCTTTTCATATTCCTGATTATTAAGAAGTCCGGGCCTTGACGTGAAATTTCCCATTACTGTAATGTGATATGTCTCATATCCTGACCCCAGAGCCATCAGCCACTTTATTGAATATATACACTCAGTGACAACTTTATTAGGTAGACCTGCACACCAGCTTGTGAATGTAAATGTCTAATTAGCCAATCATGTGGCAGCAACTCAAAGAATAAAAGCATGCAGACATGGTCAAGAAGTTTTTGTTCAGACTAGACATCAGAATGGGGAAGAAATGTGATCCAAGTGACTTTGACCATGGAATGAGTGTTGGTTCCAGAAGGGGTGATTTGAGTATCTCAGAAACTGCTGATTGGGATTTGTATACATAACAGTCTCTAGAGTTCACAGAGAATGGGTGAAAAACGGAAAACATCCAGTGGCCTTGCTAGTGAGAGAGCTCAGAGGAGATTGGACAGACTCGTTCAAATTCACAGGAAGGTGACACGACAGTAACTTGAATAACAACGTGTTACAACAGTGGCGTGCAGAAGGACCTCACTCAACACACATGTTGAACCTTGAAGTGGATGGGATACAACAGCAGGAGACCATTAAGTCTCAGGGTTTCATTGGTGGCATGTTGGTAAAGCAGTATGAATGAAAGTATTGTTCATAATGTGTGTGTCTGGTTGAACAAAAATCCTTAAATCTCAAAAGTTTATGCCTCACTTGTAAATGCGAATACAAGTGTACTGTGCTAGTGGGCTGCGTTGCATTTCTTGTACTGTAAGTTAAGACATTGGTCACATCAGTTAGGGAAATGGGAGTCCTCAAAAGAGGACTTGAGGAGTTTGAAAATGTAAAAGATCAGATCATTCCTTAAATCATTTTGTGATTTATGTAACGGTAGACAAAATGTATGAATATAGCTGTCATCGCATACTCCATTTAATTGCACAGCATAGATCTGTTTTCATTTTAAACCCTGCAATTTAACTACTCCTTTTATGGGCAGTCTGTGGTTATTAGATGACCTCATAACAGTCCTATGTATAAGCAGCTCTCAGGAATCATGCGTACCATAGTGAATCACTAAACTCATGAATCGCTGTAAAATAAATAAGCTCTTATCTTTGCTTTAGGAAACAAGCTCTTTTCCCCCATAAATGATTTCAAATGTTAAAGATTTATTTTGAAAAAAGGTTATCCACTGGGGTGGCTCACACTTGGAAAAAGTTATTTGAAAAGGATATTTCATACTGCTGATCACTGTATGGAGGGGGTTTTGCCTTTTGATTACCTGCTTTAGTTTTGTAGTCTGAATTTCTATTTTTAAAAAGGCCGAAAGATTGCTCACTCCGTGTTCTGAAGGTTGGCTGGTCTCAATGCCAGCTAAGCCGATAAATACATTTACACGTTTCTAATGGCGGTGGAGGTGGAGACGTTCTGGTGTACGGGAGATCACAGATGCAGTGGAAACTCGGTGCTGTGGAGATAATTCGCCCCCTATTTGTATCATCTCTGTCGTTATCTGATATCTGGTATCTGCGTGCTGCTTTGCTTTTTACTTTTTGCCTCATCATTGCCGTCCATTCCTGGTTTAAAGTCTGTGACGGTTGAATGTAGATGGTTCAGTTTTCAGCATGCAGTGTGGAAGGATTGGTTGAAGGACACCGTTACAGTTGACACAGTTGAGAGCCTAAATTATTTCTGAACGCATTGGTGTTGCAAGGATGTCCTTGTCAAAGTTGGTGTGACCTGCTTGGATATTCTTAAAGTCTGACATCATCCCAGAAGTCACGGAAGTGGTGAAGGATGTGGTAGCATTGCGCAGTGCTGGTAGACAGACTCTTGTAAACGGGTTGTAATTTCCTGTCCGGACATCTGCTTGTGTGACGGGAATGATGGAAACCGTGTGGCCTAACGGCTGGACTGTTAGTATAGCTCAGTAAGATTTGTCTGCGCTAACCAGCCTCCCAGAATGAGGTCTGTGAGCCAGGAGAGAAGACAGCAGCCAAGTGAAATACGAAGAGGAAGAACATATAGTTTATTGAACCCCGTGGGGTAATTTGTCCTCTGCATTTGACCCATCCTAGTGACTTAGGAGCAGTGGACAGCCACAGTGCAGCACCCAGAGAGCAATGTGGGGTTAAGGGCCTTGCTCAAGGGCCCAACAGCTGTGCGAATCTTATCATGGCTACACCAGGGCCACCAAATTTCCAGGTCCCATGTATTTTAGCCACTATGCTACAGGCAACCATGATATTAACCTCTTGAAGAGTAGACTTTTTGGATTGCTTTTTTAAAAACTCTTGAAGTCCATTGCTTTAATTTACCAGTGGTGATTGTTACATCAGCAGTAGAATGGTCTTAATGTTTTTGTGATCTTAAAGGGTTAAACTGCACGATAATTTTGCACTGCACTGTTGCTCAATAAACTGAACTGATGTTTAGGGAAGTAATCTGTGGCAGTTTAATCGCTTATCTTTAGCAGCTACTCAATGCTGCTTGCTGAACCAGTGGGTAGACCAGAATACTGAAGTGATTTTGTTTGATCTCAGTAAGGTCAAAACAACTAACTCTTCTGCCAGCATCACAGATGTACTACTGCCAGGGAATGCTACTTTTGTTTTTCCCATTTCTACTTTCAAATGTGGAGTTGCAATGCTTAAGTTCCATCTCTAATTCTCCATTGTCTCTCTCCCCCCCCCCCCCCCCCCCCCCCCTCTCTTAGTTTGGGCTGTCTGAGGCCCAGAGCTCTAAGCCCACCATGAGCATCATCGGAGCAGAGGACGAGTTCTTCGAGAACGACCTGGGTCCCGTGAGTGCCCCGTCGCGTCTGTAGGGTTCAGACCTGGGTTCAAATGACATCTGTTTTGGATGGAAATACTTTTCTGTGCTCTGTTGATCGTGCCTGGTCCATTTCATTGAGCCTGCTAGGAGGAGCAAGATGGGGTGGGGCTTACACTTTTTTTCTGATGCATCAGGCATGCTTGGTCAAACACAGAAAAGTATTTCAGTCTATAACAAAGGCTATTTGAACCCAGGTCCGGTATGGTTTGCTCGGGCTTCAATGTAGTAGAACAGTGGTCCTCACTCCTGGTCCTGGAGAGCTGCAGGGTGTGTTGGCTTTTGTTGTTACTCAGCACTTAATTGATCATTTAAAGCAGTGAATTACATCTCGCCTCACCTGGTTTCTTGGGTCTGAATTGGTTGCTAATATTAAGGCGAAAACAAGTGCCAGCACACCCAGCAGTTCTTCAGGACCAGGAGTGAGGACCGCGGCGGTAGGATATTGTCAGGTGGTGTATATGGATGGAGGAGTTGTGTGTTGGGGTGTCGGTCTAATGCATTTGGTCTCGGTGTGGCCCCCTCAGACGGTGGACGACGATTGCGTCTATTTTAACAGCATCGAGCTGCTGAAGAACAGGCCCACTCCCCTGCTGGTCTTCCTGCAACACGTGCTGCTGCAGTTTGACACTGCTCCTCTGGTGAGGCTCTCTCCCTCTCTCTCTCTCTCTCTCTCTCTCTCTCTTATCTCTCTCATCTCTCTCATCTATCTATCTATCTCATCACTCTCTCTGTCTCTCTCTCATCTCTCTCTGTTATCTCTCTGTTATCTCCCTCATCTCTCTCTGTCTCTGTCTCTCTCTGTTATCTCTCTCATCTCTCTCTCATCTCTATGTTATCTCTCCATCTCTGTCTCTCTTTCTCCCTGTATCTCCTTCTCTCTCTCTTTTTCTCTCTTGCTCTCTTCTCTGTATCTCTCATCTCTCTCTTTCTCTCTCCCATCTCTCCTCTCTCCATCTCTCTGTTGCTCTCTCTTTGTCACTCTGTCTCTCGTTCTCATTCTCTTTCTCTTTCTCTTTGTCTCCTCTTTCCCTCTCCCTCTCTCATTCTCTCTCACATTCGACACATACAGCTGACCAAAGAGAAGGAGGGAACAGGAACAGAAAGAGGGGAGGGAGGGAAGGAGGGAGCGAGACAGTCCGTCTTGAGAGTTCAACTTGCCTCAGTTCTTTCATTTTCTAAAATGTGGCATTCCCATCCATTTTGTCATTTTATTACATTTGTATATTTGTATGTCAAATATATATATTTTTGTATATTTTACCGTATGTAGTCTCGGCTGAAAACAGTGTGCGATATGCATAAAGTCATTACACATTTAATAGCTCCTGTGCGTAGCACGCATTTTCCGACAGCCCAGAGCAATTTTCCATCGTCCTGGCTGTTGGCGAGTCCTCTTCAGCAGTGACAGCAGAGAAAGACTAATGGCCGCCAGTGACTCAGCTCTGTGTGAGTTTGAGCCACGTCAGGCAGCTCCTCTGAACGCACTGAAGTGCGCCTGTGAGGCTTCTTTAATCCGCCTCCTTCCCCTTCATGCCGAGCACGTGACCCGTACAGATGTTCTGCCCTCCCTTCTCCCTCCCTCCATCCCCCGCTCTTTAAATTGTTGTGCACGACGGTCCGCGCAAAGTGCATTGTTTGTATGCTGTCGCGTTAGGGGTCATGTCAGCCATCTTGGCAGTGTGTGCTCAATGAGGTGTGTTGGTGGAGAATGGGCAGAAATATAAGTCTGATGAATGGGATTAAAAATGTCCTTTTAATCAAAAATGTCCTTCACGTCTTCTCCCTCTCTCTATCCCTCCACATCCCCCCGTTCCTTCTCTTTCCCGGTCTCCATTCCCCAGTTGTGCTACCTCCACGCTGACGTTTTTAAGTCCCTCAGTGCCAAAGAGACCAAGAAGCAGTTTGGGGATTTTTACAACACATTCCTGGACAAGGGAGCAGTAAGTAACCAAATCTGTGGACAGGCTTGTACGTTGTGAATGACTTCATGTTCTCGCCCTGGGGGTCAGCGATTTCAGGGGTGTCTGCCCATCTCTGATTTCGTCGTCGATTACACTGGTTACTCTGTACTTTTCCCTGTGTGTTTACTATTACAGAAGGTTAGTGTGTCTCTGACCTAGTGTGCACCTCTCATGTGTTTTCGAGTGGGTTGTGGCTTCTCAGTTTTGGTGGTTGTTCTTATTTGAAATTCACAGTAGTGAAATTGACAGACGGTCTTTTTCTTCTTTTCAGGCAGATTTTCACTTTCAGTTGTTCTTCAGGAATATGCTTCTCAGACTTGCACAGATATCTGGGGCGGAAGTGCTTAACCACTTCTGTGGTTTTTTTGGGGTCATTCTGTGAATTTGAACGTTATGTTTATCAAGCGGGCCAAATGTTCAATTCAAAAACATTGCAACCCTACAACCAGTAATGGCTCATCAGTAGGAAGTGACATGTTTGCTGTAGTTAGTTACAGTTATAGTTATGGTTTACAGGCCTTAAAAACATGTTTAATCACAATTAAAAATTGACTTTAATTGTTGATCTGGAGAAGAAAGATCGATAAAATCTATTACATTCTTGTTTGGTTTTGCTTATTTGATGGTAGTAATGGGTGTTTTATGATGTGTGAAATTGGCAAAGCAGTCTCTGTGTATCTGTTCTCATCCCCGTTCTTCACTGTCTGTCTCTCACTCAGATACTCAGAGTGCCCGTCCCCTCCCATGTGTCAAGTGAATTCGGTACGCTCTCAGACTTCCCTCATTTACACCCCGATGTTACTACTGTACCCTAATTCAGCCAGTCTCTTCCACCTGCCCTCTCCTCCGTCATCTAGATCTCTCTCCCCACCCTTCTCCTACTCCCTCATTAACCGCTATTGCTCCAATTCCAGCTCTGTATACATGCCGTGTTCCTTTTCCACTTCGCTCCCTATATACTCTTCTGTTAGTCGCTTGTAAATCGCTTTGGATTAAAAGCATTACATTACATTACATTACATTACGTGGCATTTAGCAGATGCGCTTATCCAGAGCGACATACAACAAAGTGCAAATCAATCACAAGAACGCAAAAAGTGCAAAGTGCAAAAGTAGACCTGAGAGGACAGTATAGTTCCGAGTCCTAGTGTAAACATACAGAAATTCAGAACCCTTGAAGAGTACAATCAACATTCAAACTAGCATACCACTGTTGGCAGCTAGAATACAACAACAGCCAATAAAAACAACAATACCTATACAAGTAACGATATCTATACATAAGTGCCATTACGGTCTAAGGCTAAAGGTCTAAGCGTCTGGTAAATGACTAAAATGTAAAATGTAAAACGTTAGAATCCCCCACATACGATCTACCGGATTGGGGCGGGGGGTTCAATTCTATTTCATTCAATGCACTGAAATGCAATTAATTCTCATAGATCGTTACAGGAATTTCACGACTCAAGAACTGAGTTTGGGCTTGACTGAAATTAACCCCCAATAGACTGCCTTTCCTGTGTCCTCTAGCACTTCTCCTGTTAACTCACTCTCCCACTACAGTGATACGGTCTATCTCTCTCTCTCTCTCTCTCTCTCTCTCTCTCACTCACTCACTCTCATATTCCAATTGAATCATATTACTGGCTGGTCACTGAGTTTAAAGACTCCTTTTGCGAGAGACTTGTTAAGATAAGCGCCAGCAACCTCCCACTGCAAGACGATTCAAAATACTATTCACAATCTGACAGGTTTTTTAATGTGTGTATGTGTGTCTCAGAACGCACACGTCTGGATGGCATCACTGAGGACCAGCAGAAGCGGTTCTCTGTGGACATCCAGGCCCAGCTGGTACCTGACATCATGCGGCAGCTGGACGACTTCAAGTGAGAATGCGCTCATTGGTTAACCAGATCACCACCAACGAATCAGCAGCTGGCAAATCTGTGACAAAATAGGACTATGAAAGTGTTTCAGTCCATCCAGCTTTTCTGTGCAGTGTATGTCAATATGCATGTAAAAAGTGATTATTATTTGATGCCTGTTAAAAATCCATCCATCATCCAGTAAATGATTTAACAAGAGAACCAATGGATATTTAGTTGCAGTAATTTACCTGATTTCTCGAAGAATAGTGCCGAATGTCTGTGCTTGTATTTGGGGGGGAAAAAAAACATTCAGCGAAGAAAATAAATGACTATGGTGTGGCTCGGTGCCTGAAACGCCATTAAACTACTCGATCCACCTCTCTCTCCTTCTGCTTTAAACAGTACTGTGTATACTAAACCCCTATTCCAACCCCAAATCCTATTCGCTGCACTGTGCTAATGTACTTCGCTCTGTCTGAGCCTCCGTGCTAACCCGTCCTTTGTTTCCCCGTCCCTTCCCAACATCCCCAGGCAGAAGAGGATGATGGGAATGATTCTGAACGAGGCGGAGCTGCTGGAGGTGGAGTCCCACCACCCCACCGAGAGGATCCCCACGGAGATGAAGGACAAGGCCGTGGCCGAGTCCCTGCTGGAGAAGTGGTCCGACTTCCCGTGAGTTCGCTAACGTGCTAATGTGGCCGACGCAGCTGCTGCACGCAGGCAGCTCACGGAGGAACGGTCAACCTGGGAGGAGCAAAAGCAAACTATGAACAGTGCACTTATTTTTTTTTGGGGGGGGGGGTTATTTTAACCTTCCTTTGTGGACATTTTTATACATACCATTTTATTTTTATTGCTCCTTTCTTTTCTCGAATTCTTATTTTGTTCTTCTTCCTCAATGGCCGGAAGTGCAGTGGTCAGAAAACCGAGTTTGCAGCTCAGTCTGTATTGCCATTGTCCCCTTGAGTAAGACTTAATTTGAATTACTGTATTCGGGGCAGCATTTAAACCCGTATGATGCGTGTGTTCTCATGCTAAGCAAACCGTGACCCTGGAATTATAAGGTTCTGTCTGCGTTATGAGTAGTTTTGAGATACTGAGCTTCAAAGCGTTCTCATCATAACTGAGCAACACAGCAAAACTGAAATGCAGGGGAGCCCTTCGAAGATCAAAATGACTCACACCCTAAAAGGACTGAATGTACAATATCAAAATCCTATCAAATTTCCCTATGAACAACATATTTAGGACACTGACACATTTTTCAAAAATGTCAGTTAGAACCTTATAAGTCTTAAGGTCTCAATGCTCATCATAGTGCGTTTTCGCTGAAGTAGCAGGCAAACAAGGGCACTGTTCGCTCACTTTACTGCACAAGAAGCTGATATTCACCTTCCTACTAGTCATTTTACTTTGTGCATTTATCTTTGCAACTACCCAGTAGGCGGGTTATTAACGCTACACACATTTTCCTATCAGCTTTAATTTGCACTCTTCAGTATCGCGTCTTAGCGTAGCGACGATTAATATGGAAATACCGCAGTTCCGCTTTAGCCCCTGTCCGAGCCTCGTTTGATACGGCGTCTTTGTGACCCGCTCTATGACTTTTCATGCCGTCAGAATAAATGTAAATGTAATGGCTGGAGGGTGGAATAGTCCTTTGGCCTAACACTGGGGGGGAGGGTGCCTAAATGCCTTGTAATGTAATGTAATGTAATGTAATGGGGGGACTTGAGGAGCATCAGCCCCCCCCCCTATGCCAGCTTAGCCTGTTGAGCTTGGAAGTGGGGAGAAGGTAGGAGGAAGGGGGGCTGAGGTAGAGGAAGGGAAAGAGACGGGAGTCAGCGCTGCCACGCTGGCAGAAAGGGGGACGGGGGAGGGGGTTTCCTCCATGGCACCCATCCAACCAGGGGGGAGGATTACTGCAGTCTGACTGGACATGCGGAGGGTGTTCTTTCTTCACCGAGAACCAGGGGAAGGGTTGCTAGCACGGAGCCTACGAGTCACTGCCTTGGCGTAGCAGCTAATCGGGGCCGTCAGGGATTTCAGTTCTCACTTGCCTGTGTCGACTGTTTGGGATTAAAAGTGATGCAGAGTATTTTTCATAGATCAGAACTAGCACACTGCAGTTTTCCTTACTTCCTGGTAGTTAATTCAAGCTATTTTTTTCATATGGATGTTGACCCAAAAAGTATAGGACTAAACTATGGTATTGAGTAATTGAAGCCTTTTGCTTGCACACAGTATTTTTCTTGATTTTAAGATTCTGGATTAAGAACTGACAGCCAATCAGTGTTGGAACAAGGACTTTATTGTGACATCATACAGTGATGTCATAACTGAGAGAACGAGCTAAGGCAGTTAGACTAAAACCTCTTTCTGTAACATACAATCATCTCTTTCTTTCTCTCTCTCTCGCTCAAAAAGCCTTGAGTCTTTAATTCAAACACATAATGTCTGTGTTTTCTCAACTCTTCGCTCTCCACTTATATGACAACATACTTTCCTTTGCCTCTAACCAAGAAGGGAGCCTGCTTGCACCTGATTGGTTCATCCTGGGAAACTCCACATAAGTCCCTCCCTTAATTATCTTTGAAAGCAGAGATATCCTGTTTCTTAACACTTGGCAGGCATATTGCATCAGACAGGCCATTTTTTAACCAAGTCCAGTTGAGAAATACCGCCTAATAGAATTGGGGGGAAGAGGAGACATTTATTCAGATTTTATTGAATTGAAAAAGTATTCTTCGTAATCCAAAAGTGCAACTTTGTTGATAGTGTTTGTTTTCCTAGCAGGTCGGCAATGTATGATGTATTGCATGGTTTCCGATAAGAAACAAATGCATTTGCTTTAAATTCAAATGCAATAAATGTTTCATAATTATATTTGAAATAATGTTAAATATTTAGACTTTCCAGACATTTTGAATTTGTGCCTTCCTTTTTTGTTGGCTAATAATCAGGTCTGTTATTTTCCTTCAGTTCCAAACACAAGATGGGCTGGGTTTATTGCAGTGCAGGAAAAACCCGTTTTAGATTTTGCCCTACTTACTACGCACAATCGAGAGCGTGACGAGCTGAACGCTGCATTAGCGGTTAGGCTAACCCACCTGACTGGGTGTGTGGCTGCCCCGTCTGCAGAGGGACATCTGTTGCCAGCTTTTAAAGGGCCAGTCGGGTTCTCCTTTGTCACTGCAGCTCTGCTTCATCATTTCTGTAGTTGAACGTGCCTCATCATTGTCGCCTCGTGTGCTGCAACGTTTGTTCAGAACTTATTCTATTTTGCAGTAACAGCCAGACCGAGAGGATAAATGAATATAATGAACATAATTAATTTAAGTATACAGTAAAAATGTTTGAGGGACACAGCACACACCCAGCCCCTCCCAGGCTAACAGTGGCATGAATGGGTTACAAGTGAGTCATCGACCTGGAGAAAACTGGCAGCCTCTATGTAAATGGTAAATGGTTGGCATTTATATAGCACCTTTATCCAAAGCGCTGTACAATTGATGCTTCTCATTCACCCATTCATACACACACTCACACACCGACGGCGATTGGCTGCCATGCAAGGTGCCGACCAGCTCGTCAGGAGCATTTGGGGGTTAGGTGTCTTGCTCAGGGACACTTCGACACAGCCCGGGCGGGGGATCGAACCGGCAACCCTCCGACTGCCAGACGACTGCTCTTACTGCCTGAGCCATGTCGCCCCTACCTATGTATGTGCCCTTGGAGATTGAAAAGTAACAAAAGTTTTTTCTGGGTAAAAGTCAGTTGCCATTTTAAGCGAACCACTGGGAAATATTTGCGAAACCGAGCAAAAAAACCCCCAAAAAAACCTTTGCTGGCCATATTTGTGTTTTAATACAGTATGCAAGCTCTGGTTTGCTCGCCATACGTTTATGTGTGTGCAGTTGTCTGTGCAAATCAGATTCTCCTCTGACCGTTTCTCTTCTCTTCCAGGCCCGGCTTTGACGAGGACAAATAGTGAGTTTTTACATTCTGCATGGCTTTTCTTTCTGGCTGCAGTGTGAATGCATCCCTGCCACTCTGTGGGTCTGTGTCTGACTCCCGAGCCAAATAAATCCTTTTAAAAATGACCACTATAGACAAAAAGTATAAAATGAGGTGTATGATAAGATGGTAATGTGTGTACGTGTAGCCCTTATTTCCAGCCTCTGATTGTTTAGAAAAGTGTTACTTTGAGTCAGGAATGGGTCGCAGGGGTATATGAGGTGGGTCCTGGAATTAGTCCACCGGGCTATGTTAATATTTGTATTTGACAGGTCCCGGAGAGGTACTAAATACATCATTTGGGACCCAATCTTAAGAACCAGTGGTTCAGAATATGTTTACCTGGAGATTGCAGATGGATATTTTCTTGTGTAGCCTCCTGTAAGCTTCTAGGTTTAATCCACCTTTGCTCTTTCGCAGTACCGCCATCTTTACAGCCCTGGTTTCCTACATGAAGCACTTGGGCGTGAAATACAGGACCCACGATGGCAAGAAGTCCAGGGGTTTCTTCAAGATAAAGGTAGCAGACGCTTACAAATGGAAATTCATGGGCATTGCAATTCAGTGCAATATGAAGCAAATTATGTGGGTGCCCTTTAGCGTAGTGGTTAAGGTACACGACTGTGACCGGCATGGTTGGTGGTTCAATCCCCAGGGTAGGCACAATAAGATCTGCACAGCTATTCACCACACACTGCTCCAGGGGGAATTGTCTCCTGCTTAGTCTAATGAACTGTAAGTCACTTTGGATAAAATAGCCAGCCAAATAATATTTAATGTAATTATATAGACGAGACAAAACTATATGTTTTATAGAAGGCATATCTCTAAATTACATTTACCAAACAAAAATGTAAAACAACTGGCTTACTCGGGTGGGAAAGTTTGCTGTGAAATGAAAGTTGTGTTCGCTGTGGTTTTGGCATCGTACGTCATATCCTCGTCAATGCGGGCCGGCTGTTTCGACGTTATGATATCGGTGACATGTCCTTGATATCCAGCGGGGCCGGCAACATGGAGGTAAAAATGCCCTGCCTCCATTTCAGAATCCCCTGATGAGGAGGTTTGAAGACTCTGCCAGGCAGAGGTTCCACAACATTCCCTGGATCGGGGGCAGCAGTACGTCCAGCTTGTATTCCTGTCTAATGTACCATGACCCCAGTCTACACAAAAAATTGCTGTCTTAACAAGCATTTTTAGTCTTGTAATGAGGCTTAAGGTCTTACTTTTTTCTCTCAAGTAGAAAATATTTGCTTGTTGTAAGTTACTGTTTGCTTGACAAGTGAAATTGTCTGACCCCATTGGCAAATCTTGAAATGAGTCAAACTTTCTCAACTCATTGGCAGTTTTTTTTCTCATTTAGCCAAAAATGTTTACAAATAAGATTTTAAGTCTAAATATAAGACCTAGATACTTGAAACTAGACTGACTCATTTTTTTGCAGTTTGTGTTTGCGTTGTTCCCAAATGGAGCTTGTTTGTACAATGGATCAGAGGGAGAAACAAACTCTCATACGCTGTATTATTATTATTTTTTCAGATGAAATCAAACCGTCTAAACCGGAGAACGAAGGTACCTCAGCCTGCCCCTGCTGTTCTCCACCCACTCCCCTATTATTATTATTTTTTTAAGAGTAGTCACTTACTGTTGTGAATCAAAGTTATGATTTGATTTTTCATATATCCCATTAGTGAAAGAGTTGCTCTTGAAGTCCAAACTCTACCCCTGCTTCCTCACCTTTTCTGCCCTAATATATTACATTTTCCCTTTGTTTTGTCCTCCTCACCATCCCGCTGTTTACGCACAGGTGAAAAAGAGAAGATGACCCCTCCTCCCCGCACTGCGGCCGCTGAAACCAGCCCCCTGCCCTTTTCACACAAGAAACAAGCGTCCATTGTGGCTCCAGGGGGTCACCAGGGGTCAGAGGGCAGTGAGGGTTCAGGGGTCAGCGTCAGCGGAACCCCCAGCCAAGATGCCTCCCAATCTGATTTTGGTAAGAACGGGGGTTGAAATGGGGTGAAGGTGGAAATGAATTGAATATGGATGTTGGGGAGCAGTTCCCCTCAAAATCTTAAATCTGTCCTTAAAATGCAATTGAATAATCATGGGAAAGGCATATATGGTTAGAGAGTCCTATACACATTGTGACAAGTATTTATCTCTTTCTCTCTCCCTCTGTATGCTCTTTCTCTCTTAATTCTAATGCCAAAGCATTATTTAAAAGGAAAAACATGGAAAAAAATGGAAATGAGAAAAAAAAGAAAAAATCAACTCCAAGCATTTAGTTATGTAGTATAATTATAATACTTGCAAGCAGAGCAGGTAACAGATTGTGCAGTTTATCTGTACAGTGTGTATATTGGTCATATTTTTATTGGGTGATGACTCACTGTCCCTCGGGTTTGGGACATGCTCTAAGTGGGGCTGTTGACCCTTCTTCTAGAAGGATTTGCAGCTCTTCCAAGTTTGTCTGGGAAATAAATGATTTATGCATTTTGACAATTTGCTGAAATATAATTTTAGGGTATTTTCAACTGTCTAGGAGGAAGTGCATCTCTGTCCACCTCTCCTGTCTCACAGTGACCACTTAAATGTTCCTCTTTGGGCAACCATTTTGACTGTTAATGTCTACATCTTTAAATTGCTATGGTGTGGTTACTGAGCCTGTACTTGGTCAGTATTTCTTTTAATGCTAGACTGCTAGACAAAAGCTTAATGATACACTTTGAGGTACAATCAGTGTAGTACAGGGTAGTCCAAGGTAATCACAACTTTAAACACAAATTTACTGTCCTGGCCCAGTTTTGACAGTATTTCTCGAGCAGTTCCAGATGCTCTTGCTCTGTGGGCAACAGCAGCACCAGGTCATCTGCATAACTTTAGTGTTATTTTGAATATGGAGCCAGGAGCTGCAGATAGTTCCAGCAACTCCCCAACTCATTTATATAAATATTGAACAAGGTAGGACTTGCAGCCCTGCCTCACCCCACGCCCTTGAGTGAAGTATTTTGTTCTTTTTTTTGCCAATTTGCATTGCACGCATTTCACATATATTGATTTCATATCATATCATACGCTTTCCCCCTGCACCACTTGGCAGAATGTTGCAGACTGCAAAAAGCTGGCTATCTTAACAACCTAACTAAAACGTGAGTTAGGTTGCTTACCTCATTGGTAATATTTTGGCAATATTATAACAAGATTTTAAATCTCAATGTCAAATGGGTTTTGATTGTTCCTTATTGCTGATTGTTCCTTATTGCAAGACTTAAGCATAGAGAACATTTCCATCAGAAGACATCTCATTCAAACCATTTTGCTTCAGTGTTGGCTTTACTTTCATACGCTGAATTGGTGTCTTTGGCTGTGTTGTTAATGTTTATGGCGGGTTTTTCTTCCCAGTGACTCAAAGCAGCTGTACAATGTATGAGTGTCCAATGTTTTCACTCCAACAGACCTGCGTTTCCACCAGTTTTAAATGAACAGAGAAAAACAGGTTTGCTTTAATTGCTGATTGGTTGAAAATTTAATTCATCATTTTAACTGCCAGATTCATGCCACTTTGTTTGGGTTTTAATTGTGTAAAAAGGAAACCGTTAATGAGGTTAGTAATTTCAAAGGAAATGACTGCTTTAGTGAATTCTTCCATGTCGTCTGCAGCCCATCTCTGTGCTTGCTTGAGATTATACAGCTCAGGGCTGTGCTTCAGTGTTTCTGGGTTGTCTTGAATCTTTTCAGGTACACATTGATTTGACAGTGGTCTGAAAAAGGGGTTTTTGGTCTAACAATGAATGTGAGGGCATAGTCGACTACACTAGTCCAAAGAGCTGAGCAGTACTGTAAGTGAACTTTCCTAAAGAGTCCCCTCTGATCCTGCCATTACGAATGTACAGGCCTAAGGCTTGACAGAGATGCACTAACTCCCATTTTTATTACCATTTTACAGCACGGCCAGGGTTGCTTCTTTGAGTTGGTATTAGATTTAGAGGGGTCTGTCCAAATATATGTCTTCTGCCATTGCTGTTAATCTGGCTCTGTTCCTGTCCTTGTTTTAAAGTCTGAACACGGGAAAACATCATCACATGACTCTTCCCCTTTTAATCTTTTGCCTTTGCGTGTTGGGCCTTGTTTTACTGGGGCGATGTGGGCTTCCAGGTCTTCCCTAAACCATATTATGATTCCTCCAGAATCTCTGACATGCTTGAAATTAAATTAGGATTTCTTTATAACCAGAGGGACAGTGAGTCAATGTTTCTAATAAAATGTATTATATCATAAATGATTGCATTTTTAATAGTGAGGACTTGTGCTCTTGTGCCCAAAGGTTGATGAGCACATATCCCGAACATTCATAAAACAAATTTAGAGTGATTTTATGTATATTTTCAGTAGTCAATGTGTACAGTTTATAACAACTAAATTTAAAATCTGTGCTTTTAAAATAATAATAGCTTCCCTCCTTTCTGCTTCCATGAGCATGAATTCACCGGTTTGCTGCAGGGGAGGCTGAGGTGGCTCTTAAGCTGGCTGTATACTGAAATCCAACTGCAGCCGCATGCAAACGTGTGAACTCATTGCAGGGATGAAGTGTTTGTTTACTGACACTAAAGATGAGTGCAGGTATTAGGAGAGGATAACCACAGGAAACACAGAAGTGATGGGGCTTCCTGCGCCATTTCATTAGAAATGTTTCAGTGTCATTTATAGATATATAGGGTGTTTGGTCTTCGACTGAATGTGTGAAAACATTCTATTTTTAATGTTTTGAATGGCATGCATGTTTGTATATTTTGTATTTTGTTAGCTGTGATAAAAGAAAAAAAGAAAAATGTTCTCCGCACTGAGAACAGCAAGCAATGGCTGCGGTAAAGGAACAGAAACGGCAGATAGACGTTGATTATTCAGAAATACAAAGACAAGATGTCCGCTCAAACAGATGCGGAGACAGGACGCAGGCAGGTTAGCCACCCCCGTGATATTTTTAGACCAATTGCAGGCGGTCTCTGCATTGACACTGACGTGTGAACATCTTTGCTAGTTCAGCCAGGAGGGTATATTAGTGCACTGCGGTCAATGCTGAGTTTTGTTTTCCCCTCAAATGCGGCATTTACCTCTTGCAAACTAGCTGTAGTTAATTTCTGCAGCAAGTGTGCATCCAGCTTTCATCTCTCCCAACTCCTGAAAACAGCAGTGGTGGTGGGGTTTGGGACTGGGGGACTTGTGGGGCTGGCCTCTTAGGGCCGCTGCATAGCTGAGCTGCTGCTCCTGGGGGCTCTGGGCCTGTGTATGGGGAGCCTGGGGGGTTGGGCTGGGCTGGGCTGGGCTGGGCTGGGCTGGGCTGAGCTGGGCTGGGCTGGGCTGGGCTGGGCTGGGCTGGGCTGGGCTGAGCTGGGCTGGGCTGGGCTGGGCTGGGCTGGGCGCTGAAGGCCAGAATGTACCCACATGCTGCTGTGCTGGTGCGGTGGGGCTGGGGGCAGGAGAGTCCTGCTGTACTGGGCTCTGCTGGGGGAGGGGGGAGGTGTGCTGGTGGGGCTGCGGCCCTTTAGGGACTTGATCCAGACTCCCGGTCTGTTCAGGTGCGGTGCGTCATGCAGGGGTCCGGGGCAGGGTGGTGTACCAGGCGTGAGCTGGTTACGGTGGCGCATCCTCTGGTGATCTCGGCATATTGATGGCTGCAATGACGCGTCTCGGCGTGTCTACTTGGGACAGCAGTGTAGGGGCCGTCAGTCGTCACTCTCCCGTGTGGCCCTCCCTCCCGTGGGGCCCTCCCTCCCGTGGGGCCCTCCCTCCCATGTGGCCCTCCCTCCCGTGTGGCACGGGCAGTGTGCCGCTGTAGAGCTCGCAGGTGGCCGCTGCGCGTCGCGATGCAGACCGGGCTCCCCGGTGCGGCCCACTTCAGCAGCTGCAGGGCCTGTTCGCTGTTCGCACAGCCTAGTGCTCTGACCCGCCGGCCTGAACGTCCTGAGCGTCCAGCTGCTTCCCGCTGGAGTCCGGGAGCAGGACCGCCTCGGCGCTGGGCTTCTTTTTCTGTGCGTCTGTAAGGCTCTGTGTGTCGGTAGGACGTTGTGTGTGTGTGTGTGTGTCAGTGTGGGGCTGTAATTTAAAGGCATGCTATGTAGGATTTATTTCCTTGCTTCGCTCCTGTGTTTACGACAAAGACCACAAAGCTCTCCCACAATTAAAACAACTATAGGTCTTTTATTCGGGCTAGTTGTCGGTAGCTTTGTAACATACTGCAGACTTCTGGAATCACGTCTCTCAGAAATTCAGCAATACTTCATTCATACCAGTCAAGCATTCGCGACTATGCCAAAATGCTTGGCTGACATTTCTGATAGCAAAAACTTTGCTGTTACGTGCAAAAGAAGTTGTGCGGTAGCTAGCTTTAGCTTTTTGCCGCATGGCAAAATGATGTAACATAAGCAGGTATACTCACAAACGCATCAATTTATTGTAGCTTTTATTTATTCATTTTTTGGCACCTGTACATGGTCTAGCTTTGTGTATCTAATGCAGCGAATGTCTCTACCACCGCTCAGCTACTGTAGCGACCTGGATGGCTGCTTTTCTCCTTCAGCAGATCAGGGAATTAGATTAGATGACGTCCTCCTGCGGCCTACCAGCCAATACCGGCAATAAAAGCGCTCGCCTGAGAAATGCAATGTTTCTCCATTGATATTGGTCTGCAGGTTTCCAGAGAAAATTCCGGAACTTCTACAGCACGGTGTGATTTTGGTGTGAATCTTATACTCCACCTTTAAGTTGTTATTTTGTAAAATATCAGACCCACAGCAAGTTCTCAGGCCATCGTGGCCAGCCAGCTGATGTTACCAAGCATAACTGAATTTACTTATGCAATAGCAGCAGCTACCTAACTACTGAATGTTGACTGGCCATTTGGTTAGCAGTTAGTCACCAAGGCCACCCTTTCTTTCACTAACACACCATTGTACAGCCAGTATACATTTCCTCTTGTGCGCCTCGTCCTATTGGCCACATACTTTTCACATACAGTGCAGAAAGAAAAAAGGGTCACGCCAAGAAACGTCAGGAACACTTTTTAGAATAACGAATACAGGTAGCTTAGCAAGGTACTGGACAGAACTGAACACAGTCACATAGTATCAGTGCATCATACAAATTACTGAGCATGGTTGTTGTTGTTTTCTTTTCTTTTTTTTATCCTGCATAATATGCCTTTAAAGAGTAAAGAAACAGCAGCTATTGGCCTATCCCTACCCACTTCACAATTTGAAAAGATGCAAATTTGGGTTGGGGTGGGTGTGGGTTAAGGAACCAGTCAGTGATTATGACTCATAGGCACATAGGCGTAGCCAGTGAGTGTAAAAACAATCCCTCCCCTGTCAAGAAAAAAGAAATGGCATCACTGTTCTGAATAGGGACCTGCCGTAGATGAAGCTAGCTGCAATTGCTATTTTCTTATAATGTCAACTAAATAAAAAAAATATTTTTCATAAAGACCAGCAAAGGTATTTCGGCAAAATAAAGCATATAGAACTCCAGTGCTTATGCTTATCCTCATGTGGTAACCGAGTAGATCCAATTATCCCCTGACATCTTACTTACTTCCCCAGTGAGGGACAACATTGATGATCTTTGCATGAAAAGTAGACGAACATTAGCTAGCTGAGATTTGTTCAATGTTTCTGGGAGATGAGACATTACTAATGGGAGAGGAGGATTAGGGTTGCCTTATAATTTGGGTAAAATTAGAAAATACTGTAATTATAAGACTAACGTCACAATTGGAAAAGCTAATGTACGGTATGGTTATAAAAAATAAAATAAAAAAAACGCTAGGCTAACTACTATACTAACAAACTATACTAAAATGGCAAAAGTAGAGCTAAAGAATGAATCTCTCTCGCTCTCCCTCTCCCTCCCTCTCTTTTTCTGTCCCTCCCTCTCTCTCTGTCCCTGTCCCTCCCTCTCTCTCTCTGTCCCTGTCCCTCCCTCTCTCTCTCTGTCCGTGTCTCTCTCTCTCTCAGGGCTGCACACTCGTTCTGATTCCCTGGTGTTGGACGTGGGGGACGTGTCGCCGGCGTTCCAAGGGGGGTTGCCCATCCCGGAGTCCCCCAAAACTATCGAACCCGCCCAAGAGGACAGCCTGGATGGAGACAGGTAAGACGGGAACCTGAAGACAGATTGGCCATCACCGTGAGAGAACAAAACGCAATGCAGAAACAGTTCACGTTAAAGACTGGAATTAAATACACTCACGTATGATACAGGCTCCATATAAGGTCTGGGAGGCAGACCACGGTGTAATATTCAGCAGCTGCCCAGCATCGTTAAGTACACTGAGAAGCGCCTGACATTTAAACACGGTAAAACTCAGCAGCGGGGTTGACTTTTCAGTTTTAATCATCACACCTCGGTTCACTTGAAGGGGTCGGGGTGAAACTCCCTGGGGTTGGCGGCTATGCTGTGTCCCTGCTGTGTGCTATCGCTCTCGCTGCTGCCACTGTTGCCGCAGAGACAGTGCAGGAATTTGGAGATGGCCCCTAACTGGGGGGGGGAATAAACAAGCCCAGTTCCTACCTCCAGCCACCCTATCCGAACCTGCTCTGCACTGTTTTTTTTATTCTTCATCATCACCCCATCTCAATCTCTCTCTGATGCTCTTTCCTTCTTTCAGTGTTTCAATTAACCACTTGTCTTTGTCCAGTTTCCAGTCTTAATAAATGTCTTTCTACTGTAGCTGTTGAATAATGTACTGTAAGTCCATAGCACAGGCATTCTGTAATATATTAAAAGCACCGTGTGTTATTTTGGTGTGTGATTAAATACTGCGCACATTTTACATCGTGGAATTATCAAACATATGAATATATGTAAAAATATACCTAAATATAAGTGAATATATTAACACCTCGGGTTGCTATCAAACCATCATCAATCAGTCATTCTATCCATGTAGAAGGAACATTTTAAACCCATCCAGGCCCTTTCTTGGGGGTATATTTTGTGGTCCATATTCCATCAAGGCGAATGTAGGTAAGGTTACGAGCTATGAATAAGAAGTTAATTTTAAGTACACTGAACAAATGTATTTTAAAGCGCCCATATTTTGGAAAATAACATTTCCCTTTGGATTATAAAGCAGTTGAAAGTGTTATAAAAACATTTGAAAAGTATCGAAACGGGCAGCCCCCAAATAAATCCACATATCCATATGAAGAAACTTTGCATTTATACAAGCTGTTTGTACTTCCGTGACATCACACCATGACATCATAACACTGCACTCTTTCAGCCGACCTTGTAGCACATGCAAACACACGGCACAGACGGTGTTCATTTTGTAGAAGCTAGCCAGCCAATCAGAACATGGGTTCATTGATATCAATGAGCCTTAAAGGCACAGTAAACAGCCTGTTCTTAGTAAAGCTCATGAGAGGTGGTGAGACTTCACATGTAACAGGTAGTGGATAAAGATTGTTTTTGGTACAGCGACGTTTTTTTTACGGATATCAGGAATAAAGCACTAAAATAAAACACTGGAGAAGTGCACAATATGGGATCTTTAAATCAGTTGAACCATCCTGAAAACAGCTCTGCAGCCCAGCTTATTTATTTATTTACTTAGTTTTTTTTAAATCCGCAATGTGTCTGTTTGTTGCTACTAAACCAAGTCCTCTGCCACGCTCGAAGCCACTGCTATGTGTGTGCGCGTGTTCTGCTCTGCCACAGGGGGGCGCTACGTTGTCTTGTGTGGGCCTGTTCTGTGCCGCATCACATTGCGAGATGGGTTCGAAAATGCATGTCCTCACCCACGGCCTAGTGTTGCAGCCTCTCTGTTTGTTTGGGGACCGTCACTTGGTGTTGTAGTTGGGTCCACTGTTACTCCATGTGCAGGATTTTTGCTGTTGGCACTGGAGCGTAGCCTAACGCCTAGGTTTCAGCACCTTAAAGGAACAATTCCCTGGGTTCATTCCATATGTCATTACTTATATTTATTGGGATAATAGTCTGTGATTAATGAAACGTGGGCTACCTGCCAAAGGCAATCTTCTGATTTGGCATTCCTAATACAATTCCCAGCAAGTGTTTTTCATCGACACCAGCAAGTGTTTTTCATCGACATCTCAAAGACGTCATAGACAACGACTTTGCAAGGAACCGTGGGAGCCTGGGGCTAGGAAACATCGAAATGACGGTCTTTCAAGATCAAATTTCAAAGATAAAATCATATCATGTCTATTTTCCTGATTGACATATTTTTTTAAATTATGACCGTTCGCTGAGAACCTGACTGATATGCTTTAATATTAAACGGGCGTGGAGTTCCACCCAACTGTCACCGAGAGTAGTTTGTGTAGGTATTAAGAGCTTTATCTTGTCAAGCGGGTTTCAGCTGCATCACCCTAAGGGTGTTTGTATTATATCGTCTGCAGATAGTAATGATACTTCAACTTTTTGGGGTGAATTTTTCCTTTAAGATTCGTATGTTTGAGTCGTCCCTGTGCCTGTTTTGTTTGCGTCGAGCTGTGTCCGCTCTTTGCCAACCTGTGTGGCGGTCTCTATGTGCATGCTGCACGCGCGCGGTGGTCCGTCTCTGTGTAACGGGGGGCTGGTTTTCGGGGGTGTGTAACGAAAGCGTTGTCCCGTGTTTTTGCAGACGCAAGCCAAGGTGGGTCTCTGCAGCAGTGGAGCGGATTCTCAGCCTGGCCTGGCCTGGCCTCAGTGCATTACAGTCACTCACAACACCATGCATGGAGTGCACAGACTTACACACAGAGGCAACACCAAAAGAAACTCATCGTAACATACTTACTGCTACGCTTAAATTAGCGTTTGTACACATGCACCTTAACAGCAGTGCATCCATTTGTGACATGCGTGCATGCACGTGCACACACACACACACACACGTGCGTACAAGTACACACAAGCATGGCTAAGTATTGTTTTGTTTTTTTGGACCTCAGTTATGAAATAAATCCGATTGAAAGTAGGAAGGCTTGATTGTTGAGACTGGAAATCTGATTACGTGTATGTTGAAAAAGGATCAACCTGTAGATTGGGAATGTGGGTCATTGCACATTTATGCTAAAGGATCTTTGTGATTGGTCAGTTCTGATTCAGATGATGTAACAGAATGTGTAACAGACACACTAGTATTGTGTCTTGGTTGGGGTGTTTATACTTTGGTCTGTTGATCACTCTGACTTTTTCCTGCATCATGCTTTCTCTCTCACCATTTTTATTTTTGTTTGCCTGGATCTCTATCGCTCTTTACCTTTTACTTTTCTTTTGTTTACCCCGCAAACACTCCACGCCCACACCTCTCCTGGTTTAACGTCATCTCTCACCCATCCATCAATCCACCTTTCATCCCTCCATCCCCATTCTCTGCTCTGTTTTCACCTCCTCCCCCTTCTCTGTCAATGAAATTCCTCCTCCTCTTTCTCTCTCCCGTCCCACTGTCCCGCTTCCTGTTGGGGCTCCGCCTTCTTTTCACTCTGTCCCACCCTCCTCCCGATCCCGCCCCTCCGCTGTGGCTCCGCCCCCCTGTCCCGCCCCTTCTCCACCCAGGACGTCGTCGTCGGTCCGGCGCAGCGAGAGTCTGCACAGCGAGAGGCGCCGCTCAAAGCGTGGCTCCGCGCGGGAGAAACAGCCGCGCTCCCGCAGCGACGTGGACCTGCAGGCGGCGTCCGCCATGCACACCCTCTCACCCTCTCCCCACCGCACGCCCCTGTAAGGCACCCAGTGGGACAGGGAGAGGGGACGGGCCCCAGCCTGCCGCTGTTTTACACCCACTGACCCGACTGGGTTCCTGGACCCTTCACTGCATTTACAGTGCACACTGAGAGAGAGGGAGTGGTCACAGTATCACTGTAGTGGGAGAGTAAACGCATCTAATGGTGTAGTGTTTGCTGGCTGGGGAACACAGGGAAGGTAAAGGCATTGGGGTCGGTTCTATTTCAGATCAGTTCCGTCCAAATTCAGTTCGTTCATTTCAAATGCCCATAAAGATCTATGATTTTTTCAATAAATTCATTGTATTCGAGTCCACTGAATTAATTGACACCTACTCTGGTAGATACTATCTGGGGGGTTCCAATAGAACGGTTTAGGGGAAGACATGGGAAGGGAACACAAATTGTGTATGTTGTGCTGGAATTGGATAATGGGCGAGAGGAGAGGAGGGGAAGGGTGGGGAAAGAGATCCAGATGATTGAGAGGGCAGTTGTTTCTATAGTTACCCTTTTTTTTTTTTTTGCTGTATCTGTGAAACTTGTTTTCCCCCTTCTTCCTTTCCTTTTCTCGTTCCCTCCCTACCCGTTCCTCTCTCTCGTCCGACCATCAGCTCTGACAGTGGGTCCGGCCCCGCCGAGGGCTCCTCTGGCCCCCCCTCGCAGGTCTCCTCCCCCCAGGAGGAGCTGGAGCCCCGCCTCCTGGAGCTGGAGCAGGACCCCCCCAACTGGAGGGAGCAGGCCCCTAGCGTCGCCCTCAAGAGCCTCAGCAAGAAGGAGACCAAGAGGCAGGAAGTCATCAACGGTGAGAGAGGGTGGCTATACCAGAAAAGCAAAGAAAGGGACAGAGCTTATACCTTCTACATTAGTTGGAGGTGGACTATGAGGGGTGTGCATGCATTCGGCACCACAGATGTTGATGTCCACTAGTCCATTCTGGGTGAAAAGTCGAGGCCCACCGTAGAGCACTCAAGTCGTCCTCACCTCCAAGTGGTCTCCCTGGAAACTAATTGCCTTGCAGTGTTAGGTAAACAAAGCTCTAGAAGGAACACCTCGAAAACAAACAATCTACCTAGTTCAAACACATTGTTACAGAAACTGCTATGACTATAAATATGAGCAATACACCTGCAGTGGACTTGGGGCAAGTTATTGGCAGTATAACCACTTCTGATAAAAGCCACTTCCTGAGAATTAGCAGTGTCTTTCCAAGGAGAAGGCCAGCACCCAAATTGAATGAAAACCAATGAGCTTGTTTGAACTCTTTAAGTACTGCAAACTTTCCATCCTTTAGTGCTATGCACCAACAAATGAGGCTGAAATGGAGGGAAAATACGACTTGTATGAACAGTTACAACATGCTCTCAGTGTTTGGTGATATGAAGGCCCTGATATAAATACCGCCTTTGCACTGGAACTGAAAAATCATTTTTTGGGTCTCTGGTTTATGGGAAGAAAAGGAACAAGGAATGGCTAACATCCAGAACATGGCAGAAAATGAAAGAGGAGACAACTACGTGTTCAACGACTGTTGAACACTAAATCGCTAAGGCTCCAGGAAGCGTTAAAAAAAAAACAAGGATGAAGTCATGAGGAATGCCAGGAGTGACAGGAGAGAGGAAAGGGTAGAGCGGGAAAGAGAGGAGGACAGGACAAGGGGAAAAGGCTGATGAAGCTGCAGCTTGGAGACATCAGAGTACTGTGTATATGACCACTAAACACGTCTGTGGACCAAGCAGTCTGCCCCTGTGAAAGACAAGAAGGGATATATCATTGCCACAGAATGTCAACAAGCTGCACGTTGGCTTCCAACACTTCCAAGCAGTACTTGGCCACCCTGATCCAGAAGAAACCACAAATCTGCCAGATACTATTCTCAATGTTGACACCAGTCCGCCCAATGAAGACACAACTGCCATTAAAGTGATAAAGAATGGCAAAGCCTCTGGCATTGATTCCATCCATGAGAGAGGGGAAAGGGTCGTCTGAAATTATTCTGAGGATGCTGAAAGCTGTCAGCCTCAGTGAATTATGTCATTGCAGAAAACGGGTCAAGGGGCCCAATTGTCAAACTCTCTTAGAAGGGTGACCTCCGGAATTGCGACAACTGGCAAGGTATCACTTATTGTC